>NW_026089481.1:0-124031 GCF_933775445.1 Argentina anserina
GTATCTTTTCATTTCTCGTTTGAGTATCTTTCTGTAAGGCTTTCTGATGCGAGTTTCTATTGAATTTGAGAGTTTTGCAAGTGTGGGAGTGTGTTTCTTTCAAACTGAGTATCTTTACATCGTTTGCGTATCTTTACTATTCCAATTGTGTATCTTTACATCGTTTGCATATCTTTACTATTCCAATTGTGTATCTTTTCATTTCTCGTTTGAGTATCTTTCTGTAAGGCTTTCTGATGCGAGTTTCTATTGAATTTGAGAGTTTTGCAAGTGTGGGAGTGTGTTTCTTTCAAACTGAGTATCTTTACATCGTTTGAGTATCTTTACTATTCCAATTGTGTATCTTTTCATTTCTCGTTTGAGTATCTTTCTGTAAGGCTTCTGATGAGAGTTTCTATTGAATTTGAGAGTTTTGCAAGTGTGGGAGTGTGTTTCTTTCAAACTGAGTATCTTTACATCGTTTGCGTATGTTTACTATTCCAATTGTGTATCTTTTCATCGTTTGCGTATCTTTACTATTCCAATTGTGTATCTTTTCATTTCTCGTTTGAGTATCTTTCTGTAAGGCTTCTGATGCGAGTTTCTATTGTATTTGAGAGTTTTGCAAGTGTGGGAGTGTGTTTCTTTCAAACTGAGTATCTTTACATCGTTTGCGTATCTTTACTATTCCAATTGTGTATCTTTACATCGTTTCCGTATCTTTACTATTCCAATTCTGTATCTTTACATCGTTTGCGTATCTTTACTATTCCAATTGTGTATCTTTACATCGTTTGCGTATCTTTACTATTCCAATTCAGTATCTTTTCATTTCTCGTTTGAGTATCTTTCTGTAAGGCTTTCTGATGCGAGTTTCTATTGAATTTCAGAGTTTTGCAAGTGTGGGAGTGTGTTTCTTTCAAACCGAGTATCTTTACATCGTTTGCGTATGTTTACTATTCCAATTGTGTATCTTTTCATCGTTTGCGTATGTTTACTATTCCAATTGTGTATCTTTTCATCGTTTGCGTATCTTTACTATTCCAATTGTGTATCTTTTCATTTCTCGTTTGAGTATCTTTCTGTAAGGCTTCTGATGCGAGTTTCTATTGTATTTGAGAGTTTTGCAAGTGTGGGAGTGTGTTTCTTTCAAACTGAGTATCTTTACATCGTTTCCGTATCTTTACTATTCCAATTGTGTATCTCTTCATTTCTCGTTTGAGTATCTTTCTGTAAGGCTTCTGATGCGAGTTTCTATTGAATTTGAGAGTTTTGCAAGTGTGGGAGTGTGTTTCTTTCAAACTGAGTATCTTTACATCGTTTGCGTATGTTTACTATTCCAATTGTGTATCTTTACATCGTTTGCGTATCTTTACTATTCCAAATGTGTATCTTTTCATTTCTCGTTTGAGTATCTTTCTGTAAGACTTTCTGATGCGAGTTTCTATTGAATTTGAGAGTTTTGCAAGTGTGGGAGTGTGTTTCTTTCAAACTGAGTATCTTTACATCGTTTGCGTATCTTTACTATTCCAATTGTGTATCTTTACATCGTTTGCGTATCTTTACTATTCCAATTCAGTATGTTTTCATTTCTCGTTTGAGTATCTTTCTGTAAGGCTTTCTGATGCGAGTTTCTATTGAATTTCAGAGTTTTGCAAGTGTGGGAGTGTGTTTCTTTCAAACTGAGTATCTTTACATCGTTTGCGTATGTTTACTATTCCAATTGTGTATCTTTTCATCGTTTGCGTATCTTTACTATTCCAATTGTGAATCTTTTCATTTCTCGTTTGAGTATCTTTCTGTAAGGCTTCTGATGCGAGTTTCTATTGAATTTGAGAGTTTTGCAAGTGTGGGAGTGTGTTTCTTTCAAACTGAGTATCTTTACATCGTTTGCGTATGTTTACTATTCCAATTGTGTATCTTTACATCGTTTGCGTATCTTTACTATTCCAAATGTGTATCTTTTCATTTCTCGTTTGAGTATCTTTCTGTAAGGCTTTCTGATGCGAGTTTCTATTGAATTTGAGAGTTTTGCAAGTGTGGGAGTGTGTTTCTTTCAAACTGAGTATCTTTACATCGTTTTCGTATGTTTACTATTCCAATTGTGTATCTTTACATCGTTTGCGTATCTTTACTATTCCAAATGTGTATCTTTTCATTTCTCGTTTGAGTATCTTTCTGTAAGGCTTTCTGATGCGAGTTTCTATTGAATTTGAGAGTTTTGCAAGTGTGGGAGTGTGGTTCTTTCAAACTGAGTATCTTTACATCGTTTGCGTATCTTTACTATTCCAATTGTGTATCTTTTCATCGTTTGCGTATCTTTACTATTCCAATTGTGTATCTTTTCATTTCTCGTTTGAGTATCTTTCTGTAAGGCCTCTGATGCGAGTTTCTATTGTATTTGAGAGTTTTGCAAGTGTGGGAGTGTGTTTCTTTCAAACTGAGTATCTTTACATCGTTTGCGTATCTTTACTATTCCAATTGTGTATCTTTACATCGTTTGCGTATCTTTACTATTCCAATTGTGTATCTTTTCATTTCTCGTTTGAGTATCTTTCTGTAAGTCTTCTAATGCGAGTTTCTATTGAATTTGAGAGTTTTGCAAGTGTGGGAGTGTGTTTCTTTCAAACTGAGTATCTTTACATCGTTTGCGTATGTTTACTATTCCAATTGTGTATCTTTACATCGTTTGCGTATCTTTACTATTCCAATTGTGTATCTTTTCATTTCTCATTTGAGTATCTTTCTGTAAGGCTTTCTTATGCGAGTTTCTATTGAATTTGAGAGTTTTGCAAGTGTGGGAGTGTGTTTCTTTCAAACTGAGTATCTTTACATCGTTTGCGTATGTTTACTATTCCAATTGTGTATCTTTACATCGTTTGCGTATCTTTACTATTCCAAATGTGTATCTTTTCATTTCTCGTTTGAGTATCTTTCTGTAAGGCTTCTGATGCGAGTTTCTATTGTATTTGAGAGTTTTGCAAGTGTGGGAGTGTGTTTCTTTCAAACCGAGTATCTTTACATCGTTTGCGTATGTTTACTATTCCAATTGTGTATCTTTACATCGTTTGCGTATCTTTACTATTCCAATTGTGTATCTTTTCATTTCTCGTTTGAGTATCTTTCTGTAAGGCTTTCTTATGCGAGTTTCTATTGAATTTGAGAGTTTTGCAAGTGTGGCAGTGTGTTTCTTTCAAACTGAGTATCTTTACATCGTTTGCGTATCTTTACTATTCCAATTGTGTATCTTTACATCGTTTACGTATCTGTACTATTCCAATTGAGTATCTTTTCATTTCTCGTTTAAGTATCTTTCTGTAAGTCTTCTGATGCGAGTTTCTATTGAATTTGAGAGTTTTGCAAGTGTGGGAGTGTGGTTCTTTCAAACTGAGTATCTTTACATCGTTTGCGTATCTTTACTATTCCAATTGTGTATCTTTTCATTTCTCGTTTGAGTATCTTTCTGTAAGGCTTCTGATGCGAGTTTCTATTGAATTTGAGAGTTTTGCAAGTGTGGGAGTGTGTTTCTTTCAAACTGAGTATGTTTACATCGTTTGCGTATCTTTACTATTCCAATTGTGTATCTTTACATCGTTTCTATATCTTTACTATTCCAATTATGTATCTTTACATCGTTTGCGTATCTTTACTATTCCAATTGTGTATCTTTACATCCTTTGCGTATCTTTACTATTCCAATTGAGTATCTTTTCATTTCTCGTTTGAGTATCTTTCTGTAAGGCTTTCTGATGCGAGTTTCTATTGAATTTGAGAGTTTTGCAACTGTGGGAGTGTTTTTCTTTCAAACTGAGTATCTTTACATCGTTTGCGTATGTTTACTATTCCAATTGTGTATCTTTACATCGTTTGCGTATCTTTACTATTCCAATTGTGTATCTTTTCATTTCTCATTTGAGTATCTTTCTGTAAGGCTTTCTTATGCGAGTTTCTATTGAATTTGAGAGTTTTGCAAGTGTGGGAGTGTGTTTCTTTCAAACTGAGTATCTTTACATCGTTTGCGTATGTTTACTATTCCAATTGTGTATCTTTACATCGTTTGCGTATCTTTACTATTCCAAATGTGTATCTTTTCATTTCTCGTTTGAGTATCTTTCTGTAAGGCTTCTGATGCGAGTTTCTATTGTATTTGAGAGTTTTGCAAGTGTGGGAGTGTGTTTCTTTCAAACTGAGTATCTTTACATCGTTTGCGTATCTTTACTATTCCAATTGTGTATCTTTAAATCGTTTGCGTATCTTTACTATTCCAATTCAGTATCTTTTCATTTCTCGTTTGAGTATCTTTCTGTAAGGCTTCTGATGCGAGTTTCTATTGAATTTGAGAGTTTTGCAAGTGTGGGAGTGTGTTTCTTTCAAACTGAGTATCTTTACATCGTTTGCGTATGTTTACTATTCCAATTGTGTATCTTTACATCGTTTGCGTATCTTTACTATTCCAAATGTGTATCTTTTCATTTCTCGTTTGAGTATCTTTCTGTAAGGCTTTCTGATGCGAGTTTCTATTGAATTTGAGAGTTTTGCAAGTGTGGGAGTGTGTTTCTTTCAAACTGAGTATCTTTACATCGTTTGCGTATGTTTACTATTCCAATTGTGTATCTTTACATCGTTTGCGTATCTTTACTATTCCAATTGTGTATCTTTTCATTTCTCGTTTGAGTATCTTTCTGTAAGGCTTGTTATGCGAGTTTCTATTGTATTTGAGAGTTTTGCAAGTGTGGGAGTGTGTTTCTTTCAAACTGAGTATCTTTACATCGTTTGCGTATCTTTACTATTCCAATTGTGTATCTTTAAATCGTTTGCGTATCTTTACTATTCCAATTCAGTATCTTTTCATTTCTCGTTTGAGTATCTTTCTGTAAGGCTTCTGGTGCGAGTTTCTATTGAATTTTAGAGTTTTGCAAGTGTGGGAGTGTGTTTCTTTCAAACTGAGTATCTTTACATCGTTTGCGTATGTTTACTATTCCAATTGTGTATCTTTGCATCGTTTGCGTATCTTTACTATTCCAAATGTGTATCTTTTCATTTCTCGTTTGAGTATCTTTCTGTAAGGCTTTCTGATGCGAGTTTCTATTGAATTTGAGAGTTTTGCAAGTGTGGGAGTGTGTTTCTTTCAAACTGAGTATCTTTACATCGTTTGCGTATGTTTACTATTCCAATTGTGTATCTTTACATCGTTTGCGTATCTTTGCTATTCCAAATGTGTATCTTTTCATTTCTCGTTTGAGTATCTTTCTGTAAGGCTTTCTGATGCGAGTTTCTATTGAATTTGAGAGTTTTGCAAGTGTGGGAGTGTGGTTCTTTCAAACTGTGTATCTTTACATCGTTTGCGTATCTTTACTATTCCAAATGTGTATCTTTTCATTTCTCATTTGAGTATCTTTCTGTAAGGCTTGTTATGCGAGTTTCTATTGTATTTGAGAGTTTTGCAAGTGTGGGAGTGTGTTTCTTTCAAACTGAGTATCGTTACATCGTTTGCGTATCTTTACTATTCCAATTGTGTATCTTTAAATCGTTTGCGTATCTTTACTATTCCAATTCAGTATCTTTTCATTCCTCGTTTGAGTATCTTTCTGTAAGGCTTCTGATGCGAGTTTCTATTGAATTTGAGAGTTTTGCAAGTGTGGGAGTGTGTTTCTTTCAAACTGAGTATCTTTACATCATTTGCGTATGTTTACTATTCCAATTGTGTATCTTTTCATCGTTTGCGTATCTTTACTATTCCAATTGTGTATCTTTTCATTTCTCGTTTGAGTATCTTTCTGTAAGGCTTTCTGATGCGAGTTTCTATTGAATTTGAGAGTTTTGCAAGTGTGGGAGTGTGTTTCTTTCAAACTGAGTATCTTTAAATCGTTTGCGTATCTTTACTATTCCAATTGTGTATCTTTACATCGTTTCCGTATCTTTACTATTCCAATTGTGTATCTTTACATCGTTTGCGTATCTTTACTATTCCAATTGTGTATGTTTACATCGTTTGCGTATCTTTACTATTCCAATTCAGTATCTTTTCATTTCTCGTTTGAGTATCTTTCTGTAAGGCTTTCTGATGCGAGTTTCTATTGAATTTCAGAGTTTTGCAAGTGTGGGAGTGTGTTTCTTTCAAACTGAGTATCTTTACATCGTTGGCGTATGTTTACTATTCCAATTGTGTATCTTTTCATCGTTTGCGTATCTTTACTATTCCAATTGTGTATCTTTTCTTTTCTCGTTTGAGTATCTTTCTGTAAGGCTTCTGATGCGAGTTTCTATTGTATTTGAGAGTTTTGCAAGTGTGGGAGTGTGTTTCTTTCAAACTGAGTATCTTTACATCGTTTGCGTATCTTTACTATTCCAATTGTGTATCTTTACATCGTTTGCGTATCTTTACTATTCCAATTGTGTATCTTTTCATTTCTCGTTTGAGTATCTTTCTGTAAGTCTTCTGATGCGAGTTTCTATTGAATTTGAGAGTTTTGCAAGTGTGGGAGTGTGTTTCTTTCAAACTGAGTATCTTTACATCGTTTGCGTATGTTTACTATTCCAATTGTGTATCTTTACATCGTTTGCGTATCTTTACTATTCCAAATGTGTATCTTTTCATTTCTCGTTTGAGTATCTTTCTGTAAGGCTTTCTGATGCGAGTTTCTATTGAATTTGAGAGTTTTGCAAGTGTGGGAGTGTGGTTCTTTCAAACTGTGTATCTTTACATCGTTTGCGTATCTTTACTATTCCAAATGTGTATCTTTTCATTTCTCGTTTGAGTATCTTTCTGTAAGGCTTGTTATGCGAGTTTCTATTGTATTTGAGAGTTTTGCAAGTGTGGGAGTGTGTTTCTTTCAAACTGAGTATCGTTACATCGTTTGCGTATCTTTACTATTCCAATTGTGTATCTTTACATCGTTTGCGTATCTTTACTATTCCAATTCAGTATCTTTTCATTTCTCGTTTGAGTATCTTTCTGTAAGGCTTCTGATGCGAGTTTCTATTGAATTTGAGAGTTTTGCAAGTGTGGGAGTGTGTTTCTTTCAAACTGAGTATCTTTACATCGTTTGCGTATCTTTACTATTCCAATTGTGTATCTTTACATCGTTTGCGTATGTTTACTATTCCAATTCAGTATCTTTTCATTTCTCGTTTGAGTATCTTTCTGTAAGGCTTTCTGATGCGAGTTTCTTTTGAATTTCAGAGTTTTGCAAGTGTGGGAGTGTGTTTCTTTCAAACTGAGTATCTTTACATCGTTTGCGTATGTTTACTATTCCAATTGTGTATCTTTTCATCGTCTGCGTATCTTTACTATTCCAATTGTGTATCTTTTCTTTTCTCGTTTGAGTATCTTTCTGTAAGGCTTCTGATGCGAGTTTCTATTGTATTTGAGAGTTTTGCAAGTGTGGGAGTGTGTTTCTTTCAAACTGAGTATCTTTACATCGTTTGCGTATCTTTACTATTCCAATTGTGTATCTTTACATCGTTTGCGTATCTTTACTATTCCAATTGTGTATCTTTTCATTTCTCGTTTGAGTATCTTTCTGTAAGTCTTCTGATGCGAGTTTCTATTGAATTTGAGAGTTTTGCAAGTGTGGGAGTGTGTTTCTTTCAAACTGAGTATCTTTACATCGTTTGCGTATGTTTACTATTCCAATTGTGTATCTTTACATCGTTTGCGTATCTTTACTATTCCAAATGTGTATCTTTTCATTTCTCGTTTGAGTATCTTTCTGTAAGGCTTTCTGATGCGAGTTTCTATTGAATTTGAGAGTTTTGCAAGTGTGGGAGTGTGGTTCTTTCAAACTGTGTATCTTTACATCGTTTGCGTATCTTTACTATTCCAAATGTGTATCTTTTCATTTCTCGTTTGAGTATCTTTCTGTAAGGCTTGTTATGCGAGTTTCTATTGTATTTGAGAGTTTTGCAAGTGTGGGAGTGTGTTTCTTTCAAACTGAGTATCGTTACATCGTTTGCGTATCTTTACTATTCCAATTGTGTATCTTTACATCGTTTGCGTATCTTTACTATTCCAATTCAGTATCTTTTCATTTCTCGTTTGAGTATCTTTCTGTAAGGCTTCTGATGCGAGTTTCTATTGAATTTGAGAGTTTTGCAAGTGTGGGAGTGTGTTTCTTTCAAACTGAGTATCTTTACATCGTTTGCGTATGTTTACTATTCCAATTGTGTATCTTTACATCGTTTGCGTATCTTTACTATTCCAAATGTGTATCTTTTCATTTCTCGTTTGAGTATCTTTCTGTAAGGCTTTCTGATGCGAGTTTCTATTGAATTTGAGAGTTTTGCAAGTGTGGGAGTGTGTTTCTTTCAAACTGAGTATCTTTACATCGTTTGCGTATCTTTACTATTCCAATTGTGTATCTTTACATCGTTTCCGTATCTTTACTATTCCAATTGTGTATCTTTACATCGTTTGCGTATCTTTACTATTCCAATTGTGTATCTTTACATCGTTTGCGTATCTTTACTATTCCAATTCAGTATCTTTTCATTTCTCGTTTGAGTATCTTTCTGTAAGGCTTTCTGATGCGAGTTTCTATTGAATTTCAGAGTTTTGCAAGTGTGGGAGTGTGTTTCTTTCAAACTGAGTATCTTTACATCGTTTGCGTATGTTTACTATTCCAATTGTGTATCTTTTCATCGTTTGCGTATCTTTACTATTCCAATTGTGTATCTTTTCATTTCTCGTTTGAGTATCTTTCTGTAAGGCTTCTGATGCGAGTTTCTATTGTATTTGAGAGTTTTGCAAGTGTGGGAGTGTGTTTCTTTCAAACTGAGTATCTTTACATCGTTTGCGTATCTTTACTATTCCAATTGTGTATCTTTACATCGTTTGCGTATCTTTACTATTCCAATTGTGTATCTTTACATCGTTTGCGTATCTTTACTATTCCAATTGTGTATCTTTTCATTTCTCGTTTGAGTATCTTTCTGTAAGTCTTCTGATGCGAGTTTCTATTGAATTTGAGAGTTTTGCAAGTGTGGGAGTGTGTTTCTTTCAAACTGAGTATCTTTACATCGTTTGCGTATCTTTACTATTCCAATTGTGTATCTTTACATCGTTTCCGTATCTTTACTATTCCAATTGTGTATCTTTACATCGTTTGCGTATCTTTACTATTCCAATTGTGTATCTTTACATCGTTTGCGTATCTTTACTATTCCAATTCAGTATCTTTTCATTTCTCGTTTGAGTATCTTTCTGTAAGGCTTTCTGATGCGAGTTTCTATTGAATTTCAGAGTTTTGCAAGTGTGGGAGTGTGTTTCTTTCAAACTGAGTATCTTTACATCGTTTGCGTATGTTTACTATTCCAATTGTGTATCTTTACATCGTTTGCGTATCTTTACTATTCCAATTGTGTATCTTTACATCGTTTGCGTATCTTTACTATTCCAATTGTGTATCTTTTCATTTCTCGTTTGAGTATCTTTCTGTAAGTCTTCTGATGCGAGTTTCTATTGAATTTGAGAGTTTTGCAAGTGTGGGAGTGTGTTTCTTTCAAACTGAGTATCTTTACATCGTTTGCGTATCTTTACTATTCCAATTGTGTATCTTTACATCGTTTCCGTATCTTTACTATTCCAATTGTGTATCTTTACATCGTTTGCGTAGCTTTACTATTCCAATTGTGTATCTTTACATCGTTTGCGTATCTTTACTATTCCAATTCAGTATCTTTTCATTTCTCGTTTGAGTATCTTTCTGTAAGGCTTTCTGATGCGAGTTTCTATTGAATTTCAGAGTTTTGCAAGTGTGGGAGTGTGTTTCTTTCAAACTGAGTATCTTTACATCGTTTGCGTATGTTTACTATTCCAATTGTGTATCTTTTCATCGTTTGCGTATCTTTACTATTCCAATTGTGTATCTTTTCATTTCTCGTTTGAGTATCTTTCTGTAAGGCTTCTGATGCGAGTTTCTATTGTATTTGAGAGTTTTGCAAGTGTGGGAGTGTGTTTCTTTCAAACTGAGTATCTTTACATCGTTTGCGTATCTTTACTATTCCAATTGTGTATCTTTACATCGTTTGCGTATCTTTACTATTCCAATTGTGTATCTTTTCATTTCTCGTTTGAGTATCTTTCTGTAAGTCTTCTGATGCGAGTTTCTATTGAATTTGAGAGTTTTGCAAGTGTGGGAGTGTGTTTCTTTCAAACTGAGTATCTTTACATCGTTTGCGTATCTTTACTATTCCAATTGTGTATCTTTACATCGTTTGCGTATCTTTACTATTCCAATTGTGTATCTTTTCATTTCTCGTTTGAGTATCTTTCTGTAAGGCTTTCTGATGCGAGTTTCTATTGTATTTGAGAGTTTTGCAAGTGTGGGAGTGTGTTTCTTTCAAACTGAGTATCTTTACATCGTTTGCGTATCTTTACTATTCCAATTGTGTATCTTTTCATTTCTCGTTTGAGTATCTTTCTGTAAGGCTTCTGATGCGAGTTTCTATTGAATTTGAGAGTTTTGCAAGTGTGGGAGTGTGTTTCTTTCAAACTGAGTATCTTTACATCGTTTGCGTATCTTTACTATTCCAATTGTGTATCTTTACATCGTTTGCGTATCTTTACTATTCCAATTGTGTATCTTTTCATTTCTCGTTTGAGTATCTTTCTGTAAGGCTTGTGATGCGAGTTTCTATTGTATTTGAGAGTTTTGCAAGTGTGGGAGTGTGTTTCTTTCAAACTGAGTATCTTTACATCGTTTGCGTATCTTTACTATTCCAATTGTGTATCTTTAAATCGTTTGCGTATCTTTACTATTCCAATTCAGTATCTTTTCATTTCTCGTTTGAGTATCTTTCTGTAAGGCTTTCTGATGCGAGTTTCTATTGAATTTCAGAGTTTTGCAAGTGTGGGAGTGTGTTTCTTTTAAACTGAGTATCTTTACATCGTTTGCGTATGTTTACTATTCCAATTGTGTATCTTTACATCGTTTGCGTATCTTTACTATTCCAATTGTGTATCTTTTCATTTCTCGTTTGAGTATCTTTCTGTAAGGCTTCTGATGCGAGTTTCTATTGAATTTGAGAGTTTTGCAAGTGTGGGAGTGTGTTTCTTTCAAACTGAGTATCTTTACATCGTTTGCGTATCTTTACTATTCCAATTGTGTATCTTTACATCGTTTCCGTATCTTTACTATTCCAATTGTGTATCTTTACATCGTTTGCGTAGCTTTACTATTCCAATTGTGTATCTTTACATCGTTTGCGTATCTTTACTATTCCAATTCAGTATCTTTTCATTTCTCGTTTGAGTATCTTTCTGTAAGGCTTTCTGATGCGAGTTTCTATTGAATTTCAGAGTTTTGCAAGTGTGGGAGTGTGTTTCTTTCAAACTGAGTATCTTTACATCGTTTGCGTATGTTTACTATTCCAATTGTGTATCTTTTCATCGTTTGCGTATCTTTACTATTCCAATTGTGTATCTTTTCATTTCTCGTTTGAGTATCTTTCTGTAAGGCTTCTGATGCGAGTTTCTATTGTATTTGAGAGTTTTGCAAGTGTGGGAGTGTGTTTCTTTCAAACTGAGTATCTTTACATCGTTTGCGTATCTTTACTATTCCAATTGTGTATCTTTACATCGTTTGCGTATCTTTACTATTCCAATTGTGTATCTTTTCATTTCTCGTTTGAGTATCTTTCTGTAAGTCTTCTGATGCGAGTTTCTATTGAATTTGAGAGTTTTGCAAGTGTGGGAGTGTGTTTCTTTCAAACTGAGTATCTTTACATCGTTTGCGTATCTTTACTATTCCAATTGTGTATCTTTACATCGTTTGCGTATCTTTACTATTCCAATTGTGTATCTTTTCATTTCTCGTTTGAGTATCTTTCTGTAAGGCTTTCTGATGCGAGTTTCTATTGTATTTGAGAGTTTTGCAAGTGTGGGAGTGTGTTTCTTTCAAACTGAGTATCTTTACATCGTTTGCGTATCTTTACTATTCCAATTGTGTATCTTTTCATTTCTCGTTTGAGTATCTTTCTGTAAGGCTTCTGATGCGAGTTTCTATTGAATTTGAGAGTTTTGCAAGTGTGGGAGTGTGTTTCTTTCAAACTGAGTATCTTTACATCGTTTGCGTATCTTTACTATTCCAATTGTGTATCTTTACATCGTTTGCGTATCTTTACTATTCCAATTGTGTATCTTTTCATTTCTCGTTTGAGTATCTTTCTGTAAGGCTTGTGATGCGAGTTTCTATTGTATTTGAGAGTTTTGCAAGTGTGGGAGTGTGTTTCTTTCAAACTGAGTATCTTTACATCGTTTGCGTATCTTTACTATTCCAATTGTGTATCTTTAAATCGTTTGCGTATCTTTACTATTCCAATTCAGTATCTTTTCATTTCTCGTTTGAGTATCTTTCTGTAAGGCTTTCTGATGCGAGTTTCTATTGAATTTCAGAGTTTTGCAAGTGTGGGAGTGTGTTTCTTTTAAACTGAGTATCTTTACATCGTTTGCGTATGTTTACTATTCCAATTGTGTATCTTTACATCGTTTGCGTATCTTTACTATTCCAATTGTGTATCTTTTCATTTCTCGTTTGAGTATCTTTCTGTAAGGCTTCTGATGCGAGTTTCTATTGAATTTGAGAGTTTTGCAAGTGTGGGAGTGTGTTTCTTTCAAACTGAGTATCTTTACATCGTTTGCGTATCTTTACTATTCCAATTGTGTATCTTTACATCGTTTCCGTATCTTTACTATTCCAATTGTGTATCTTTACATCGTTTGCGTAGCTTTACTATTCCAATTGTGTATCTTTACATCGTTTGCGTATCTTTACTATTCCAATTCAGTATCTTTTCATTTCTCGTTTGAGTATCTTTCTGTAAGGCTTTCTGATGCGAGTTTCTATTGAATTTCAGAGTTTTGCAAGTGTGGGAGTGTGTTTCTTTCAAACTGAGTATCTTTACATCGTTTGCGTATGTTTACTATTCCAATTGTGTATCTTTTCATCGTTTGCGTATCTTTACTATTCCAATTGTGTATCTTTTCATTTCTCGTTTGAGTATCTTTCTGTAAGGCTTCTGATGCGAGTTTCTATTGAATTTGAGAGTTTTGCAAGTGTGGGAGTGTGTTTCTTTCAAACTGAGTATCTTTACATCGTTTGCGTATCTTTACTATTCCAATTGTGTATCTTTACATCGTTTCCGTATCTTTACTATTCCAATTGTGTATCTTTACATCGTTTGCGTATCTTTACTATTCCAATTGTGTATCTTTACATCGTTTGCGTATCTTTACTATTCCAATTCAGTATCTTTTCATTTCTCGTTTGAGTATCTTTCTGTAAGGCTTTCTGATGCGAGTTTCTATTGAATTTCAGAGTTTTGCAAGTGTGGGAGTGTGTTTCTTTCAAACTGAGTATCTTTACATCGTTTGCGTATGTTTACTATTCCAATTGTGTATCTTTTCATCGTTTGCGTATCTTTACTATTCCAATTGTGTATCTTTTCATTTCTCGTTTGAGTATCTTTCTGTAAGGCTTCTGATGCGAGTTTCTATTGTATTTGAGAGTTTTGCAAGTGAGGGAGTGTGTTTCTTTCAAACTGAGTATCTTTATATCGTTTGCGTATCTTTACTATTCCAATTGTGTATCTTTACATCGTTTGCGTATCTTTACTATTCCAATTGTGCATCTTTACATCGTTTGCGTATCTTTACTATTCCAATTGTGTATCTTTTCATTTCTCGTTTGAGTATCTTTCTGTAAGTCTTCTGATGCGAGTTTCTATTGAATTTGAGAGTTTTGCAAGTGTGGGAGTGTGTTTCTTTCAAACTGAGTATCTTTACATCGTTTGCGTATGTTTACTATTCCAATTGTGTATCTTTTCATCGTTTGCGTATCTTTACTATTCCAATTGTGTATCTTTTCTTTTGTCGTTTGAGTATCTTTCTGTAAGGCTTCTGATGCGAGTTTCTATTAAATTTGAGAGTTTTGCAAGTGTGGGAGTGTGTTTCTTTCAAACTGAGTATCTTTACATCGTTTGCGTATGTTTACTATTCCAATTGTGTATCTTTTCATCGTTTGCGTATCTTTACTATTCCAATTGTGTATCTTTTCTTTTCTCGTTTGAGTATCTTTCTGTAAGGCTTCTGATGCGAGTTTCTATTGAATTTGAGAGTTTTGCAAGTGTGGGAGTGTGTTTCTTTCAAACTGAGTATCTTTACATCGTTTGCGTATGTTTACTATTCCAATTGTGTATCTTTTCATCGTTTGCGTATCTTTACTATTCCAATTGTGTATCTTTTCTTTTCTCGTTTGAGTATCTTTCTGTAAGGCTTCTGATGCGAGTTTCTATTGTATTTGAGAGTTTTGCAAGTGTGGGAGTGTGTTTCTTTCAAACTGAGTATCTTTACATCGTTTGCGTATCTTTACTATTCCAATTGTGTATCTTTCCATCGTTTGCGTATCTTTACTATTCCAATTGTGTATCTTTACATCGTTTGCGTATCTTTACTATTCCAATTGTGTATCTTTACATCGTTTGCGTATCTTTACTATTCCAATTGTGTATTTTTTCATTTCTCGTTTGAGTATCTTTCTGTAAGTCTTCTGATGCGAGTTTCTATTGAATTTGAGAGTTTTGCAAGTGTGGGAGTGTGTTTCTTTCAAACTGAGTATCTTTACATCGTTTGCGTATCTTTACTATTCCAATTGTGTATCTTTACATCGTTTGCGTATCTTTACTATTCCAATTGTGTATCTTTTCATTTCTCGTTTGAGTATCTTTCTGTAAGGCTTTCTGATGCGAGTTTCTATTGTATTTGAGAGTTTTGCAAGTGTGGGAGTGTGTTTCTTTCAAACTGAGTATCTTTACATCGTTTGCGTATCTTTACTATTCCAATTGTGTATCTTTTCATTTCTCGTTTGAGTATCTTTCTGTAAGGCTTCTGATGCGAGTTTCTATTGAAATTGAGAGTTTTGCAAGTGTGGGAGTGTGTTTCTTTCAAACTGAGTATCTTTACATCGTTTGCGTATCTTTACTATTCCAATTGTGTATCTTTACATCGTTTGCGTATCTTTACTATTCCAATTGTGTATCTTTTCATTTCTCGTTTGAGTATCTTTCTGTAAGGCTTGTGATGCGAGTTTCTATTGTATTTGAGAGTTTTGCAAGTGTGGGAGTGTGTTTCTTTCAAACTGAGTATCTTTACATCGTTTGCGTATCTTTACTATTCCAATTGTGTATCTTTAAATCGTTTGCGTATCTTTACTATTCCAATTCACTATCTTTTCATTTCTCGTTTGAGTATCTTTCTGTAAGGCTTTCTGATGCGAGTTTCTATTGAATTTGAGAGTTTTGCAAGTGTGGGAGTGTGTTTCTTTCAAACTGAGTATCTTTACATCGTTTGCGTATCTTTACTATTCCAATTGTGTATCTTTACATCGTTTGCGTATCTTTACTATTCCAATTCAGTATCTTTTCATTTCTCGTTTGAGTATCTTTCTGTAAGGCTTTCTGATGCGAGTTTCTATTGAATTTCAGAGTTTTGCAAGTGTGGGAGTGTGTTTCTTTCAAACTGAGTATCTTTACATCGTTTGCGTATGTTTACTATTCCAATTGTGTATCTTTTCATCGTTTGCGTATCTTTACTATTCCAATTGTGTATCTTTTCATTTCTCGTTTGAGTATCTTTCTGTAAGGCTTCTGATGCGAGTTTCTATTGTATTTGAGAGTTTTGCAAGTGAGGGAGTGTGTTTCTTTCAAACTGAGTATCTTTATATCGTTTGCGTATCTTTACTATTCCAATTGTGTATCTTTACATCGTTTGCGTATCTTTACTATTCCAATTGTGCATCTTTACATCGTTTGCGTATCTTTACTATTCCAATTGTGTATCTTTTCATTTCTCGTTTGAGTATCTTTCTGTAAGTCTTCTGATGCGAGTTTCTATTGAATTTGAGAGTTTTGCAAGTGTGGGAGTGTGTTTCTTTCAAACTGAGTATCTTTACATCGTTTGCGTATGTTTACTATTCCAATTGTGTATCTTTTCATCGTTTGCGTATCTTTACTATTCCAATTGTGTATCTTTTCTTTTGTCGTTTGAGTATCTTTCTGTAAGGCTTCTGATGCGAGTTTCTATTAAATTTGAGAGTTTTGCAAGTGTGGGAGTGTGTTTCTTTCAAACTGAGTATCTTTACATCGTTTGCGTATGTTTACTATTCCAATTGTGTATCTTTTCATCGTTTGCGTATCTTTACTATTCCAATTGTGTATCTTTTCTTTTCTCGTTTGAGTATCTTTCTGTAAGGCTTCTGATGCGAGTTTCTATTGAATTTGAGAGTTTTGCAAGTGTGGGAGTGTGTTTCTTTCAAACTGAGTATCTTTACATCGTTTGCGTATGTTTACTATTCCAATTGTGTATCTTTTCATCGTTTGCGTATCTTTACTATTCCAATTGTGTATCTTTTCTTTTCTCGTTTGAGTATCTTTCTGTAAGGCTTCTGATGCGAGTTTCTATTGTATTTGAGAGTTTTGCAAGTGTGGGAGTGTGTTTCTTTCAAACTGAGTATCTTTACATCGTTTGCGTATCTTTACTATTCCAATTGTGTATCTTTACATCGTTTGCGTATCTTTACTATTCCAATTGTGTATCTTTACATCGTTTGCGTATCTTTACTATTCCAATTGTGTATCTTTACATCGTTTGCGTATCTTTACTATTCCAATTGTGTATTTTTTCATTTCTCGTTTGAGTATCTTTCTGTAAGTCTTCTGATGCGAGTTTCTATTGAATTTGAGAGTTTTGCAAGTGTGGGAGTGTGTTTCTTTCAAACTGAGTATCTTTACATCGTTTGCGTATCTTTACTATTCCAATTGTGTATCTTTACATCGTTTGCGTATCTTTACTATTCCAATTGTGTATCTTTTCATTTCTCGTTTGAGTATCTTTCTGTAAGGCTTTCTGATGCGAGTTTCTATTGTATTTGAGAGTTTTGCAAGTGTGGGAGTGTGTTTCTTTCAAACTGAGTATCTTTACATCGTTTGCGTATCTTTACTATTCCAATTGTGTATCTTTTCATTTCTCGTTTGAGTATCTTTCTGTAAGGCTTCTGATGCGAGTTTCTATTGAAATTGAGAGTTTTGCAAGTGTGGGAGTGTGTTTCTTTCAAACTGAGTATCTTTACATCGTTTGCGTATCTTTACTATTCCAATTGTGTATCTTTACATCGTTTGCGTATCTTTACTATTCCAATTGTGTATCTTTTCATTTCTCGTTTGAGTATCTTTCTGTAAGGCTTGTGATGCGAGTTTCTATTGTATTTGAGAGTTTTGCAAGTGTGGGAGTGTGTTTCTTTCAAACTGAGTATCTTTACATCGTTTGCGTATCTTTACTATTCCAATTGTGTATCTTTAAATCGTTTGCGTATCTTTACTATTCCAATTCACTATCTTTTCATTTCTCGTTTGAGTATCTTTCTGTAAGGCTTTCTGATGCGAGTTTCTATTGAATTTGAGAGTTTTGCAAGTGTGGGAGTGTGTTTCTTTCAAACTGAGTATCTTTACATCGTTTGCGTATGTTTACTATTCCAATTGTGTATCTTTACATCGTTTCCGTATCTTTACTATTCCAATTGTGTATCTTTACTATTCCAATTGTGTATCTTTTCATCGTTTGCGTATCTTTACTATTCCAATTGTGTATCTTTTCATTTCTCGTTTGAGTATCTTTCTGTAAGGCTTTCTGATGCGAGTTTCTATTGTATTTGAGAGTTTTGCAAGTGTGGGAGTGTGTTTCTTTCAAACTGAGTATCTTTACATCGTTTGCGTATCTTTACTATTCCAATTGTGTATCTTTACATCGTTTGCGTATCTTTACTATTCCAATTGTGTATCTTTACATCGTTTGCGTATCTTTACTATTCCAATTGTGTATCTTTACATCGTTTGCGTATCTTTACTATTCCAATTCAGTATCTTTTCATTTCTCGTTTGAGTATCTTTCTGTAAGGCTTTCTGATGCGAGTTTCTATTGAATTTCAGAGTTTTGCAAGTGTGGGAGTGTGTTTTTTTCAAACTGAGTATCTTTACATCGTTTGCGTATGTTTACTATTCCAATTGTGTATCTTTTCATCGTTTGCGTATCTTTACTATTCCAATTGTGTATCTTTTCTTTTATCGTTTGAGTATCTTTCTGTAAGGCTTCTGATGCGAGTTTCTATTGTATTTGAGAGTTTTGCAAGTGTGGGAGTGTGTTTCTTTCAAACTGAGTATCTTTACATCGTTTGCGTATCTTTACTATTCCAATTGTGTATCTTTACATCGTTTGCGTATCTTTACTATTCCAATTGTGTATCTTTACATCGTTTGCGTATCTTTACTATTCCAATTCAGTATCTTTTCATTTCTCGTTTGAGTATCTTTCTGTAAGGCTTTCTGATGCGAGTTTCTATTGAATTTCAGAGTTTTGCAAGTGTGGGAGTGTGTTTTTTTCAAACTGAGTATCTTTACATCGTTTGCGTATGTTTACTATTCCAATTGTGTATCTTTTCATCGTTTGCGTATCTTTACTATTCCAATTGTGTATCTTTTCTTTTATCGTTTGAGTATCTTTCTGTAAGGCTTCTGATGCGAGTTTCTATTGTATTTGAGAGTTTTGCAAGTGTGGGAGTGTGTTTCTTTCAAACTGAGTATCTTTACATCGTTTGCGTATCTTTACTATTCCAATTGTGTATCTTTACATCGTTTGCGTATCTTTACTATTCCAATTGTGTATCTTTACATCGTTTGCGTATCTTTACTATTCCAATTGTGTATCTTTTCATTTCTCGTTTGAGTATCTTTCTGTAAGGCTTCTGATGCGAGTTTCTATTGAATTTGAGAGTTTTGCAAGTGTGGGAGTGTGTTTCTTTCAAACTGAGTATCTTTACATCGTTTGCGTATGTTTACTATTCCAATTAAGTATCTTTACATCGTTTGCGTATCTTTACTATTCCAAATGTGTATCTTTTCATTTCTCGTTTGAGTATCTTTCTGTAAGGCTTTCTGATGCGAGTTTCTATTGAATTTGAGAGTTTTGCAAGTGTGGGAGTGTGTTTCTTTCAAACTGAGTATCTTTACATCGTTTGCGTATGTTTACTATTCCAATTGTGTATCTTTACATCGTTTCCGTATCTTTACTATTCCAATTGTGTATCTTTACTATTCCAATTGTGTATCTTTTCATCGTTTGCGTATCTTTACTATTCCAATTGTGTATCTTTTCATTTCTCGTTTGAGTATCTTTCTGTAAGGCTTTCTGATGCGAGTTTCTATTGTATTTGAGAGTTTTGCAAGTGTGGGAGTGTGTTTCTTTCAAACTGAGTATCTTTACATCGTTTGCGTATCTTTACTATTCCAATTGTGTATCTTTACATCGTTTGCGTATCTTTACTATTCCAATTGTGTATCTTTACATCGTTTGCGTATCTTTACTATTCCAATTGTGTATCTTTACATCGTTTGCGTATCTTTACTATTCCAATTCAGTATCTTTTCATTTCTCGTTTGAGTATCTTTCTGTAAGGCTTTCTGATGCGAGTTTCTATTGAATTTCAGAGTTTTGCAAGTGTGGGAGTGTGTTTTTTTCAAACTGAGTATCTTTACATCGTTTGCGTATGTTTACTATTCCAATTGTGTATCTTTTCATCGTTTGCGTATCTTTACTATTCCAATTGTGTATCTTTTCTTTTATCGTTTGAGTATCTTTCTGTAAGGCTTCTGATGCGAGTTTCTATTGTATTTGAGAGTTTTGCAAGTGTGGGAGTGTGTTTCTTTCAAACTGAGTATCTTTACATCGTTTGCGTATCTTTACTATTCCAATTGTGTATCTTTAAATCGTTTGCGTATCTTTACTATTCCAATTGTGTATCTTTACATCGTTTGCGTATCTTTACTATTCCAATTCAGTATCTTTTCATTTCTCGTTTGAGTATCTTTCTGTAAGGCTTTCTGATGCGAGTTTCTATTGAATTTCAGAGTTTTGCAAGTGTGGGAGTGTGTTTTTTTCAAACTGAGTATCTTTACATCGTTTGCGTATGTTTACTATTCCAATTGTGTATCTTTTCATCGTTTGCGTATCTTTACTATTCCAATTGTGTATCTTTTCTTTTATCGTTTGAGTATCTTTCTGTAAGGCTTCTGATGCGAGTTTCTATTGTATTTGAGAGTTTTGCAAGTGTGGGAGTGTGTTTCTTTCAAACTGAGTATCTTTACATCGTTTGCGTATCTTTACTATTCCAATTGTGTATCTTTACATCGTTTGCGTATCTTTACTATTCCAATTGTGTATCTTTACATCGTTTGCGTATCTTTACTATTCCAATTGTGTATCTTTTCATTTCTCGTTTGAGTATCTTTCTGTAAGGCTTCTGATGCGAGTTTCTATTGAATTTGAGAGTTTTGCAAGTGTGGGAGTGTGTTTCTTTCAAACTGAGTATCTTTACATCGTTTGCGTATGTTTACTATTCCAATTGTGTATCTTTACATCGTTTGCGTATCTTTACTATTCCAAATGTGTATCTTTTCATTTCTCGTTTGAGTATCTTTCTGTAAGGCTTTCTGATGCGAGTTTCTATTGAATTTGAGAGTTTTGCAAGTGTGGGAGTGTGTTTCTTTCAAACTGAGTATCTTTACATCGTTTGCGTATCTTTACTATTCCAATTGTGTATCTTTACATCGTTTCCGTATCTTTACTATTCCAATTGTGTATCTTTACATCGTTTGCGTATCTTTACTATTCCAATTGTGTATCTTTACATCGTTTGCGTATCTTTACTATTCCAATTCAGTATCTTTTCATTTCTCGTTTGAGTATCTTTCTGTAAGGCTTTCTGATGCGAGTTTCTATTGAATTTCAGAGTTTTGCAAGTGTGGGAGTGTGTTTCTTTCAAACTGAGTATCTTTACATCGTTTGCGTATGTTTACTATTCCAATTGTGTATCTTTTCATCGTTTGCGTATCTTTACTATTCCAATTGTGTATCTTTTCTTTTGTCGTTTTAGTATCTTTCTGTAAGGCTTCTGATGCGAGTTTCTATTGTATTTGAGAGTTTTGCAAGTGTGGGAGTGTGTTTCTTTCAAACTGAGTATCTTTACATCGTTTGCGTATCTTTACTATTCCAATTGTGTATCTTTACATCGTTTGCGTATCTTTACTATTCCAATTGTGTATATTTTCATTTCTCGTTTGAGTATCTTTCTGTAAGTCTTCTGATGCGAGTTTCTATTGAATTTGAGAGTTTTGCAAGTGTGGGAGTGTGTTTCTTTCAAACTGAGTATCTTTACATCGTTTGCGTATCTTTACTATTCCAATTGTGTATCTTTACATCGTTTCCGTATCTTTACTATTCCAATTGTGTATCTTTACATCGTTTGCGTATCTTTACTATTCCAATTGTGTATCTTTACATCGTTTGCGTATCTTTACTATTCCAATTCAGTATCTTTTCATTTCTCGTTTGAGTATCTTTCTGTAAGGCTTTCTGATGCGAGTTTCTATTGAATTTGAGAGTTTTGCAAGTGTGGGAGTGTGTTTCTTTCAAACTGAGTATCTTTACATCGTTTGCGTATCTTTACTATTCCAATTGTGTATCTTTACATCGTTTGCGTATCTTTACTATTCCAATTGTGTATCTTTTCATTTCTCGTTTGAGTATCTTTCTGTAAGGCTTGTGATGCGAGTTTCTATTGTATTTGAGAGTTTTGCAAGTGTGGGAGTGTGTTTCTTTCAAACTGAGTATCTTTACATCGTTTGCGTATCTTTACTATTCCAATTGTGTATCTTTAAATCGTTTGCGTATCTTTACTATTCCAATTGTGTATCTTTTCATTTCTCGTTTGAGTATCTTTCTGTAAGGCTTCTGATGCGAGTTTCTATTGAATTTGAGAGTTTTGCAAGTGTGGGAGTGTGTTTCTTTCAAACTGAGTATCTTTACATCGTTTGCGTATCTTTACTATTCCAATTGTGTATCTTTACATCGTTTCCGTATCTTTACTATTCCAATTGTGTATCTTTACATCGTTTGCGTATCTTTACTATTCCAATTGTGTATCTTTACATCGTTTGCGTATCTTTACTATTCCAATTCAGTATCTTTTCATTTCTCGTTTGAGTATCTTTCTGTAAGGCTTTCTGATGCGAGTTTCTATTGAATTTCAGAGTTTTGCAAGTGTGGGAGTGTGTTTCTTTCAAACTGAGTATCTTTACATCGTTTGCGTATGTTTACTATTCCAATTGTGTATCTTTTCATCGTTTGCGTATCTTTACTATTCCAATTGTGTATCTTTTCTTTTGTCGTTTGAGTATCTTTCTGTAAGGCTTCTGATGCGAGTTTCTATTGTATTTGAGAGTTTTGCAAGTGTGGGAGTGTGTTTCTTTCAAACTGAGTATCTTTACATCGTTTGCGTATCTTTACTATTCCAATTGTGTTTCTTTACATCGTTTGCGTATCTTTACTATTCCAATTGTGTATATTTTCATTTCTCGTTTGAGTATCTTTCTGTAAGTCTTCTGATGCGAGTTTCTATTGAATTTGAGAGTTTTGCAAGTGTGGGAGTGTGTTTCTTTCAAACTGAGTATCTTTACATCGTTTGCGTATCTTTACTATTCCAATTGTGTATCTTTACATCGTTTCCGTATCTTTACTATTCCAATTGTGTATCTTTACATCGTTTGCGTATCTTTACTATTCCAATTGTGTATCTTTACATCGTTTGCGTATCTTTACTATTCCAATTGAGTATCTTTTCATTTCTCGTTTGAGTATCTTTCTGTAAGGCTTTCTGATGCGAGTTTCTATTGAATTTGAGAGTTTTGCAAGTGTGGGAGTGTGTTTCTTTCAAACTGAGTATCTTTACATCGTTTGCGTATCTTTACTATTCCAATTGTGTATCTTTACATCGTTTGCGTATCTTTACTATTCCAATTGTGTATCTTTTCATTTCTCGTTTGAGTATCTTTCTGTAAGGCTTGTGATGCGAGTTTCTATTGTATTTGAGAGTTTTGCAAGTGTGGGAGTGTGTTTCTTTCAAACTGAGTATCTTTACATCGTTTGCGTATCTTTACTATTCCAATTGTGTATCTTCAAATCGTTTGCGTATCTTTACTATTCCAATTGTGTATCTTTTCATTTCTCGTTTGAGTATCTTTCTGTAAGGCTTCTGATGCGAGTTTCTATTGAATTTGAGAGTTTTGCAAGTGTGGGAGTGTGTTTCTTTCAAACTGAGTATCTTTACATCGTTTGCGTATGTTTACTATTCCAATTGTGTATCTTTACATCGTTTGCGTATCTTTACTATTCCAAATGTGTATCTCTTCATTTCTCGTTTGAGTATCTTTCTGTAAGGCTTTCTGATGCGAGTTTCTATTGAATTTGAGAGTTTTGCAAGTGTGGGAGTGTGTTTCTTTCAAACTGAGTATCTTTACATCGTTTGCGTATCTTTACTATTCCAATTGTGTATCTTTACATCGTTTCCGTATCTTTACTATTCCAATTGTGTATCTTTACATCGTTTGCGTATGTTTACTATTCCAATTGTGTATCTTTAAATCGTTTGCGTATCTTTACTATTCCAATTCAGTATCTTTTCATTTCTCGTTTGAGTATCTTTCTGTAAGGCTTTCTGATGCGAGTTTCTATTGAATTTGAGAGTTTTGCAAGTGTGGGAGTGTGTTTCTTTCAAACTGAGTATCTTTACATCGTTTGCGTATCTTTACTATTCCAATTGTGTATCTTTACATCGTTTGCGTATCTTTACTATTCCAATTGTGTATCTTTTCATTTCTCGTTTGAGTATCTTTCTGTAAGGCTTGTGATGCGAGTTTCTATTGTATTTGAGAGTTTTGCAAGTGTGGGAGTGTGTTTCTTTCAAACTGAGTATCTTTACATCGTTTGCGTATGTTTACTATTCCAATTGTGTATCTTTACATCGTTTGCGTATCTTTACTATTCCAAATGTGTATCTTTTCATTTCTCGTTTGAGTATCTTTCTGTAAGGCTTTCTGATGCGAGTTTCTATTGAATTTGAGAGTTTTGCAAGTGTGGGAGTGTGTTTCTTTCAAACTGAGTATCTTTACATCGTTTGCGTATCTTTACTATTCCAATTGTGTATCTTTACATCGTTTGCGTATCTTTACTATTCCAATTGTGTATCTTTTCATTTCTCGTTTGAGTATCTTTCTGTAAGGCTTGTGATGCGAGTTTCTATTGTATTTGAGAGTTTTGCAAGTGTGGGAGTGTGTTTCTTTCAAACTGAGTATCTTTACATCGTTTGCGTATCTTTACTATTCCAATTGTGTATCTTTACATCGTTTGCGTATCTTTACTATTCCAATTGTGTATCTTTTCATTTCTCGTTTGAGTATCTTTCTGTAAGGCTTGTGATGCGAGTTTCTATTGTATTTGAGAGTTTTGCAAGTGTGGGAGTGTGTTTCTTTCAAACTGAGTATCTTTACATCGTTTGCGTATCTTTACTATTCCAATTGTGTATCTTCAAATCGTTTGCGTATCTTTACTATTCCAATTGTGTATCTTTTCATTTCTCGTTTGAGTATCTTTCTGTATGGCTTCTGATGCGAGTTTCTATTGAATTTGAGAGTTTTGCAAGTGTGGGAGTGTGTTTCTTTCAAACTGAGTATCTTTACATCGTTTGCGTATGTTTACTATTCCAATTGTGTATCTTTACATCGTTTGCGTATCTTTACTATTCCAAATGTGTATCTTTTCATTTCTCGTTTGAGTATCTTTCTGTAAGGCTTTCTGATGCGAGTTTCTATTGAATTTGAGAGTTTTGCAAGTGTGGGAGTGTGTTTCTTTCAAACTGAGTATCTTTACATCGTTTGCGTATCTTTACTATTCCAATTGTGTATCTTTACATCGTTTCCGTATCTTTACTATTCCAATTGTGTATCTTTACATCGTTTGCGTATGTTTACTATTCCAATTGTGTATCTTTAAATCGTTTGCGTATCTTTACTATTCCAATTCAGTATCTTTTCATTTCTCGTTTGAGTATCTTTCTGTAAGGCTTTCTGATGCGAGTTTCTATTGAATTTGAGAGTTTTGCAAGTGTGGGAGTGTGTTTCTTTCAAACTGAGTATCTTTACATCGTTTGCGTATCTTTACTATTCCAATTGTGTATCTTTACATCGTTTGCGTATCTTTACTATTCCAATTGTGTATCTTTACATCGTTTGCGTATCTTTACTATTCCAATTGTGTATCTTTTCATTTCTCGTTTGAGTATCTTTCTGTAAGGCTTGTGATGCGAGTTTCTATTGTATTTGAGAGTTTTGCAAGTGTGGGAGTGTGTTTCTTTCAAACTGAGTATCTTTACATCGTTTGCGTATCTTTACTATTCCAATTGTGTATCTTCAAATCGTTTGCGTATCTTTACTATTCCAATTGTGTATCTTTTCATTTCTCGTTTGAGTATCTTTCTGTAAGGCTTCTGATGCGAGTTTCTATTGAATTTGAGAGTTTTGCAAGTGTGGGAGTGTGTTTCTTTCAAACTGAGTATCTTTACATCGTTTGCGTATGTTTACTATTCCAATTGTGTATCTTTACATCGTTTGCGTATCTTTACTATTCCAAATGTGTATCTCTTCATTTCTCGTTTGAGTATCTTTCTGTAAGGCTTTCTGATGCGAGTTTCTATTGAATTTGAGAGTTTTGCAAGTGTGGGAGTGTGTTTCTTTCAAACTGAGTATCTTTACATCGTTTGCGTATCTTTACTATTCCAATTGTGTATCTTTACATCGTTTCCGTATCTTTACTATTCCAATTGTGTATCTTTACATCGTTTGCGTATGTTTACTATTCCAATTGTGTATCTTTAAATCGTTTGCGTATCTTTACTATTCCAATTCAGTATCTTTTCATTTCTCGTTTGAGTATCTTTCTGTAAGGCTTTCTGATGCGAGTTTCTATTGAATTTGAGAGTTTTGCAAGTGTGGGAGTGTGTTTCTTTCAAACTGAGTATCTTTACATCGTTTGCGTATCTTTACTATTCCAATTGTGTATCTTTACATCGTTTGCGTATCTTTACTATTCCAATTGTGTATCTTTTCATTTCTCGTTTGAGTATCTTTCTGTAAGGCTTGTGATGCGAGTTTCTATTGTATTTGAGAGTTTGCAAGTGTGGGAGTGTGTTTCTTTCAAACTGAGTATCTTTACATCGTTTGCGTATGTTTACTATTCCAATTGTGTATCTTTACATCGTTTGCGTATCTTTACTATTCCAAATGTGTATCTTTTCATTTCTCGTTTGAGTATCTTTCTGTAAGGCTTTCTGATGCGAGTTTCTATTGAATTTGAGAGTTTTGCAAGTGTGGGAGTGTGTTTCTTTCAAACTGAGTATCTTTACATCGTTTGCGTATCTTTACTATTCCAATTGTGTATCTTTACATCGTTTGCGTATCTTTACTATTCCAATTGTGTATCTTTTCATTTCTCGTTTGAGTATCTTTCTGTAAGGCTTGTGATGCGAGTTTCTATTGTATTTGAGAGTTTTGCAAGTGTGGGAGTGTGTTTCTTTCAAACTGAGTATCTTTACATCGTTTGCGTATCTTTACTATTCCAATTGTGTATCTTTACATCGTTTGCGTATCTTTACTATTCCAATTGTGTATCTTTTCATTTCTCGTTTGAGTATCTTTCTGTAAGGCTTGTGATGCGAGTTTCTATTGTATTTGAGAGTTTTGCAAGTGTGGGAGTGTGTTTCTTTCAAACTGAGTATCTTTACATCGTTTGCGTATCTTTACTATTCCAATTGTGTATCTTCAAATCGTTTGCGTATCTTTACTATTCCAATTGTGTATCTTTTCATTTCTCGTTTGAGTATCTTTCTGTATGGCTTCTGATGCGAGTTTCTATTGAATTTGAGAGTTTTGCAAGTGTGGGAGTGTGTTTCTTTCAAACTGAGTATCTTTACATCGTTTGCGTATGTTTACTATTCCAATTGTGTATCTTTACATCGTTTGCGTATCTTTACTATTCCAAATGTGTATCTTTTCATTTCTCGTTTGAGTATCTTTCTGTAAGGCTTTCTGATGCGAGTTTCTATTGAATTTGAGAGTTTTGCAAGTGTGGGAGTGTGTTTCTTTCAAACTGAGTATCTTTACATCGTTTGCGTATCTTTACTATTCCAATTGTGTATCTTTACATCGTTTCCGTATCTTTACTATTCCAATTGTGTATCTTTACATCGTTTGCGTATGTTTACTATTCCAATTGTGTATCTTTAAATCGTTTGCGTATCTTTACTATTCCAATTCAGTATCTTTTCATTTCTCGTTTGAGTATCTTTCTGTAAGGCTTTCTGATGCGAGTTTCTATTGAATTTGAGAGTTTTGCAAGTGTGGGAGTGTGTTTCTTTCAAACTGAGTATCTTTACATCGTTTGCGTATCTTTACTATTCCAATTGTGTATCTTTACATCGTTTGCGTATCTTTACTATTCCAATTGTGTATCTTTTCATTTCTCGTTTGAGTATCTTTCTGTAAGGCTTGTGATGCGAGTTTCTATTGTATTTGAGAGTTTTGCAAGTGTGGGAGTGTGTTTCTTTCAAACTGAGTATCTTTACATCGTTTGCGTATGTTTACTATTCCAATTGTGTATCTTTACATCGTTTGCGTATCTTTACTATTCCAAATGTGTATCTTTTCATTTCTCGTTTGAGTATCTTTCTGTAAGGCTTTCTGATGCGAGTTTCTATTGAATTTGAGAGTTTTGCATGTGTGGGAGTGTGTTTCTTTCAAACTGAGTATCTTTACATCGTTTGCGTATCTTTACTATTCCAATTGTGTATCTTTACATCGTTTCCGTATCTTTACTATTCCAATTGTGTATCTTTACATCGTTTGCGTATGTTTACTATTCCAATTGTGTATCTTTACATCGTTTGCGTATCTTTACTATTCCAAATGTGTATCTTTTCATTTCTCGTTTGAGTATCTTTCTGTAAGGCTTTCTGATGCGAGTTTCTATTGAATTTGAGAGTTTTGCAAGTGTGGGAGTGTGTTTCTTTCAAACTGAGTATCTTTACATCGTTTGCGTATCTTTACTATTCCAATTGTGTATCTTTACATCGTTTCCGTATCTTTACTATTCCAATTGTGTATCTTTACATCGTTTGCGTATCTTTACTATTCCAATTGTGTATCTTTACATCGTTTGCGTATCTTTACTATTCCAATTCAGTATCTTTTCATTTCTCGTTTGAGTATCTTTCTGTAAGGCTTTCTGATGCGAGTTTCTATTGAATTTCAGAGTTTTGCAAGTGTGGGAGTGTGTTTCTTTCAAACTGAGTATCTTTACATCGTTTGCGTATGTTTACTATTCCAATTGTGTATCTTTTCATCGTTTGCGTATCTTTACTATTCCAATTGTGTATCTTTTCTTTTGTCGTTTGAGTATCTTTCTGTAAGGCTTCTGATGCGAGTTTCTATTGTATTTGAGAGTTTTGCAAGTGTGGGAGTGTGTTTCTTTCAAACTGAGTATCTTTACATCGTTTGCGTATCTTTACTATTCCAATTGTGTATCTTTACATCGTTTGCGTATCTTTACTATTCCAATTGTGTATCTTTTCATTTCTCGTTTGAGTATCTTTCTGTAAGTCTTCTGATGCGAGTTTCTATTGAATTTGAGAGTTTTGCAAGTGTGGGAGTGTGTTTCTTTCAAACTGAGTATCTTTACATCGTTTGCGTATCTTTACTATTCCAATTGTGTATCTTTACATCGTTTGCGTATCTTTACTATTCCAATTGTGTATCTTTTCATTTCTCGTTTGAGTATCTTTCTGTAAGGCTTCTGATGCGAGTTTCTATTGTATTTGAGAGTTTTGCAAGTGTGGGAGTGTGTTTCTTTCAAACTGAGTATCTTTACATCGTTTGCGTATCTTTACTATTCCAATTGTGTATCTTCAAATCGTTTGCGTATCTTTACTATTCCAATTGTGTATCTTTTCATTTCTCGTTTGAGTATCTTTCTGTAAGGCTTCTGATGCGAGTTTCTATTGAATTTGAGAGTTTTGCAAGTGTGGGAGTGTGTTTCTTTCAAACTGAGTATCTTTACATCGTTTGCGTATGTTTACTATTCCAATTGTGTATCTTTACATCGTTTGCGTATCTTTACTATTCCAAATGTGTATCTTTTCATTTCTCGTTTGAGTATCTTTCTGTAAGGCTTTCTGATGCGAGTTTCTATTGAATTTGAGAGTTTTGCAAGTGTGGGAGTGTGTTTCTTTCAAACTGAGTATCTTTACATCGTTTGCGTATCTTTACTATTCCAATTGTGTATCTTTACATCGTTTCCGTATCTTTACTATTCCAATTGTGTATCTTTACATCGTTTGCGTATGTTTACTATTCCAATTGTGTATCTTTAAATCGTTTGCGTATCTTTACTATTCCAATTCAGTATCTTTTCATTTCTCGTTTGAGTATCTTTCTGTAAGGCTTTCTGATGCGAGTTTCTATTGAATTTGAGAGTTTTGCAAGTGTGGGAGTGTGTTTCTTTCAAACTGAGTATCTTTACATCGTTTGCGTATCTTTACTATTCCAATTGTGTATCTTTACATCGTTTGCGTATCTTTACTATTCCAATTGTGTATCTTTTCATTTCTCGTTTGAGTATCTTTCTGTAAGGCTTGTGATGCGAGTTTCTATTGTATTTGAGAGTTTTGCAAGTGTGGGAGTGTGTTTCTTTCAAACTGAGTATCTTTACATCGTTTGCGTATCTTTACTATTCCAATTGTGTATCTTTACATCGTTTGCGTATCTTTACTATTCCAATTGTGTATCTTTTCATTTCTCGTTTGAGTATCTTTCTGTAAGGCTTGTGATGCGAGTTTCTATTGTATTTGAGAGTTTTGCAAGTGTGGGAGTGTGTTTCTTTCAAACTGAGTATCTTTACATCGTTTGCGTATCTTTACTATTCCAATTGTGTATCTTCAAATCGTTTGCGTATCTTTACTATTCCAATTGTGTATCTTTTCATTTCTCGTTTGAGTATCTTTCTGTATGGCTTCTGATGCGAGTTTCTATTGAATTTGAGAGTTTTGCAAGTGTGGGAGTGTGTTTCTTTCAAACTGAGTATCTTTACATCGTTTGCGTATGTTTACTATTCCAATTGTGTATCTTTACATCGTTTGCGTATCTTTACTATTCCAAATGTGTATCTTTTCATTTCTCGTTTGAGTATCTTTCTGTAAGGCTTTCTGATGCGAGTTTCTATTGAATTTGAGAGTTTTGCAAGTGTGGGAGTGTGTTTCTTTCAAACTGAGTATCTTTACATCGTTTGCGTATCTTTACTATTCCAATTGTGTATCTTTACATCGTTTCCGTATCTTTACTATTCCAATTGTGTATCTTTACATCGTTTGCGTATGTTTACTATTCCAATTGTGTATCTTTAAATCGTTTGCGTATCTTTACTATTCCAATTCAGTATCTTTTCATTTCTCGTTTGAGTATCTTTCTGTAAGGCTTTCTGATGCGAGTTTCTATTGAATTTGAGAGTTTTGCAAGTGTGGGAGTGTGTTTCTTTCAAACTGAGTATCTTTACATCGTTTGCGTATCTTTACTATTCCAATTGTGTATCTTTACATCGTTTGCGTATCTTTACTATTCCAATTGTGTATCTTTTCATTTCTCGTTTGAGTATCTTTCTGTAAGGCTTGTGATGCGAGTTTCTATTGTATTTGAGAGTTTTGCAAGTGTGGGAGTGTGTTTCTTTCAAACTGAGTATCTTTACATCGTTTGCGTATGTTTACTATTCCAATTGTGTATCTTTACATCGTTTGCGTATCTTTACTATTCCAAATGTGTATCTTTTCATTTCTCGTTTGAGTATCTTTCTGTAAGGCTTTCTGATGCGAGTTTCTATTGAATTTGAGAGTTTTGCAAGTGTGGGAGTGTGTTTCTTTCAAACTGAGTATCTTTACATCGTTTGCGTATCTTTACTATTCCAATTGTGTATCTTTACATCGTTTCCGTATCTTTACTATTCCAATTGAGTATCTTTACATCGTTTGCGTATGTTTACTATTCCAATTGTGTATCTTTACATCGTTTGCGTATCTTTACTATTCCAAATGTGTATCTTTTCATTTCTCGTTTGAGTATCTTTCTGTAAGGCTTTCTGATGCGAGTTTCTATTGAATTTGAGAGTTTTGCAAGTGTGGGAGTGTGTTTCTTTCAAACTGAGTATCTTTACATCGTTTGCGTATCTTTACTATTCCAATTGTGTATCTTTACATCGTTTCCGTATCTTTACTATTCCAATTGTGTATCTTTACATCGTTTGCGTATCTTTACTATTCCAATTGTGTATCTTTACATCGTTTGCGTATCTTTACTATTCCAATTCAGTATCTTTTCATTTCTCGTTTGAGTATCTTTCTGTAAGGCTTTCTGATGCGAGTTTCTATTGAATTTCAGAGTTTTGCAAGTGTGGGAGTGTGTTTCTTTCAAACTGAGTATCTTTACATCGTTTGCGTATGTTTACTATTCCAATTGTGTATCTTTTCATCGTTTGCGTATCTTTACTATTCCAATTGTGTATCTTTTCTTTTGTCGTTTGAGTATCTTTCTGTAAGGCTTCTGATGCGAGTTTCTATTGTATTTGAGAGTTTTGCAAGTGTGGGAGTGTGTTTCTTTCAAACTGAGTATCTTTACATCGTTTGCGTATCTTTACTATTCCAATTGTGTATCTTTACATCGTTTGCGTATCTTTACTATTCCAATTGTGTATCTTTTCATTTCTCGTTTGAGTATCTTTCTGTAAGTCTTCTGATGCGAGTTTCTATTGAATTTGAGAGTTTTGCAAGTGTGGGAGTGTGTTTCTTTCAAACTGAGTATCTTTACATCGTTTGCGTATCTTTACTATTCCAATTGTGTATCTTTACATCGTTTGCGTATCTTTACTATTCCAATTGTGTATCTTTTCATTTCTCGTTTGAGTATCTTTCTGTAAGGCTTGTGATGCGAGTTTCTATTGTATTTGAGAGTTTTGCAAGTGTGGGAGTGTGTTTCTTTCAAACTGAGTATCTTTACATCGTTTGCGTATCTTTACTATTCCAATTGTGTATCTTCAAATCGTTTGCGTATCTTTACTATTCCAATTGTGTATCTTTTCATTTCTCGTTTGAGTATCTTTCTGTAAGGCTTCTGATGCGAGTTTCTATTGAATTTGAGAGTTTTGCAAGTGTGGGAGTGTGTTTCTTTCAAACTGAGTATCTTTACATCGTTTGCGTATGTTTACTATTCCAATTGTGTATCTTTACATCGTTTGCGTATCTTTACTATTCCAAATGTGTATCTTTTCATTTCTCGTTTGAGTATCTTTCTGTAAGGCTTTCTGATGCGAGTTTCTATTGAATTTGAGAGTTTTGCAAGTGTGGGAGTGTGTTTCTTTCAAACTGAGTATCTTTACATCGTTTGCGTATCTTTACTATTCCAATTGTGTATCTTTACATCGTTTCCGTATCTTTACTATTCCAATTGTGTATCTTTACATCGTTTGCGTATGTTTACTATTCCAATTGTGTATCTTTAAATCGTTTGCGTATCTTTACTATTCCAATTCAGTATCTTTTCATTTCTCGTTTGAGTATCTTTCTGTAAGGCTTTCTGATGCGAGTTTCTATTGAATTTGAGAGTTTTGCAAGTGTGGGAGTGTGTTTCTTTCAAACTGAGTATCTTTACATCGTTTGCGTATCTTTACTATTCCAATTGTGTATCTTTACATCGTTTGCGTATCTTTACTATTCCAATTGTGTATCTTTTCATTTCTCGTTTGAGTATCTTTCTGTAAGGCTTGTGATGCGAGTTTCTATTGTATTTGAGAGTTTTGCAAGTGTGGGAGTGTGTTTCTTTCAAACTGAGTATCTTTACATCGTTTGCGTATCTTTACTATTCCAATTGTGTATCTTTAAATCGTTTGCGTATCTTTACTATTCCAATTGTGTATCTTTTCATTTCTCGTTTGAGTATCTTTCTGTAAGGCTTCTGATGCGAGTTTCTATTGAATTTGAGAGTTTTGCAAGTGTGGGAGTGTGTTTCTTTCAAACTGAGTATCTTTACATCGTTTGCGTATCTTTACTATTCCAATTGTGTATCTTTACATCGTTTCCGTATCTTTACTATTCCAATTGTTTATCTTTACATCGTTTGCGTATCTTTACTATTCCAATTGTGTATCTTTTCATTTCTCGTTTGAGTATCTTTCTGTAAGGCTTTCTGATGCGAGTTTCTATTGAATTTGAGAGTTTTGCAAGTGTGGGAGTGTGTTTCTTTCAAACTGAGTATCTTTACATCGTTTGCGTATCTTTACTATTCCAATTGTGTATCTTTACATCGTTTGCGTATCTTTACTATTCCAATTGTGTATCTTTTCATTTCTCGTTTGAGTATCTTTCTGTAAGGCTTGTGATGCGAGTTTCTATTGTATTTGAGAGTTTTGCAAGTGTGGGAGTGTGTTTCTTTCAAACTGAGTATCTTTACATCGTTTGCGTATCTTTACTATTCCAATTGTGTATCTTCAAATCGTTTGCGTATCTTTACTATTCCAATTGTGTATCTTTTCATTTCTCGTTTGAGTATCTTTCTGTAAGGCTTCTGATGCGAGTTTCTATTGAATTTGAGAGTTTTGCAAGTGTGGGAGTGTGTTTCTTTCAAACTGAGTATCTTTACATCGTTTGCGTATGTTTACTATTCCAATTGTGTATCTTTACATCGTTTGCGTATCTTTACTATTCCAAATGTGTATCTTTTCATTTCTCGTTTGAGTATCTTTCTGTAAGGCTTTCTGATGCGAGTTTCTATTGAATTTGAGAGTTTTGCAAGTGTGGGAGTGTGTTTCTTTCAAACTGAGTATCTTTACATCGTTTGCGTATCTTTACTATTCCAATTGTGTATCTTTACATCGTTTCCGTATCTTTACTATTCCAATTGTGTATCTTTACATCGTTTGCGTATGTTTACTATTCCAATTGTGTATCTTTAAATCGTTTGCGTATCTTTACTATTCCAATTCAGTATCTTTTCATTTCTCGTTTGAGTATCTTTCTGTAAGGCTTTCTGATGCGAGTTTCTATTGAATTTGAGAGTTTTGCAAGTGTGGGAGTGTGTTTCTTTCAAACTGAGTATCTTTACATCGTTTGCGTATCTTTACTATTCCAATTGTGTATCTTTACATCGTTTGCGTATCTTTACTATTCCAATTGTGTATCTTTTCATTTCTCGTTTGAGTATCTTTCTGTAAGGCTTGTGATGCGAGTTTCTATTGTATTTGAGAGTTTTGCAAGTGTGGGAGTGTGTTTCTTTCAAACTGAGTATCTTTACATCGTTTGCGTATCTTTACTATTCCAATTGTGTATCTTTAAATCGTTTGCGTATCTTTACTATTCCAATTGTGTATCTTTTCATTTCTCGTTTGAGTATCTTTCTGTAAGGCTTCTGATGCGAGTTTCTATTGAATTTGAGAGTTTTGCAAGTGTGGGAGTGTGTTTCTTTCAAACTGAGTATCTTTACATCGTTTGCGTATCTTTACTATTCCAATTGTGTATCTTTACATCGTTTCCGTATCTTTACTATTCCAATTGTGTATCTTTACATCGTTTGCGTATCTTTACTATTCCAATTCAGTATCTTTTCATTTCTCGTTTGAGTATCTTTCTGTAAGGCTTTCTGATGCGAGTTTCTATTGAATTTGAGAGTTTTGCAAGTGTGGGAGTGTGTTTCTTTCAAACTGAGTATCTTTACATCGTTTGCGTATCTTTACTATTCCAATTGTGTATCTTTACATCGTTTGCGTATCTTTACTATTCCAATTGTGTATCTTTTCATTTCTCGTTTGAGTATCTTTCTGTAAGGCTTGTGATGCGAGTTTCTATTGTATTTGAGAGTTTTGCAAGTGTGGGAGTGTGTTTCTTTCAAACTGAGTATCTTTACATCGTTTGCGTATGTTTACTATTCCAATTGTGTATCTTTACATCGTTTGCGTATCTTTACTATTCCAAATGTGTATCTTTTCATTTCTCGTTTGAGTATCTTTCTGTAAGGCTTTCTGATGCGAGTTTCTATTGAATTTGAGAGTTTTGCAAGTGTGGGAGTGTGTTTCTTTCAAACTGAGTATCTTTACATCGTTTGCGTATCTTTACTATTCCAATTGTGTATCTTTACATCGTTTCCGTATCTTTACTATTCCAATTGAGTATCTTTACATCGTTTGCGTATGTTTACTATTCCAATTGTGTATCTTTACATCGTTTGCGTATCTTTACTATTCCAAATGTGTATCTTTTCATTTCTCGTTTGAGTATCTTTCTGTAAGGCTTTCTGATGCGAGTTTCTATTGAATTTGAGAGTTTTGCAAGTGTGGGAGTGTGTTTCTTTCAAACTGAGTATCTTTACATCGTTTGCGTATCTTTACTATTCCAATTGTGTATCTTTACATCGTTTCCGTATCTTTACTATTCCAATTGTGTATCTTTACATCGTTTGCGTATCTTTACTATTCCAATTGTGTATCTTTACATCGTTTGCGTATCTTTACTATTCCAATTCAGTATCTTTTCATTTCTCGTTTGAGTATCTTTCTGTAAGGCTTTCTGATGCGAGTTTCTATTGAATTTCAGAGTTTTGCAAGTGTGGGAGTGTGTTTCTTTCAAACTGAGTATCTTTACATCGTTTGCGTATGTTTACTATTCCAATTGTGTATCTTTTCATCGTTTGCGTATCTTTACTATTCCAATTGTGTATCTTTTCTTTTGTCGTTTGAGTATCTTTCTGTAAGGCTTCTGATGCGAGTTTCTATTGTATTTGAGAGTTTTGCAAGTGTGGGAGTGTGTTTCTTTCAAACTGAGTATCTTTACATCGTTTGCGTATCTTTACTATTCCAATTGTGTATCTTTACATCGTTTGCGTATCTTTACTATTCCAATTGTGTATCTTTTCATTTCTCGTTTGAGTATCTTTCTGTAAGTCTTCTGATGCGAGTTTCTATTGAATTTGAGAGTTTTGCAAGTGTGGGAGTGTGTTTCTTTCAAACTGAGTATCTTTACATCGTTTGCGTATCTTTACTATTCCAATTGTGTATCTTTACATCGTTTGCGTATCTTTACTATTCCAATTGTGTATCTTTTCATTTCTCGTTTGAGTATCTTTCTGTAAGGCTTGTGATGCGAGTTTCTATTGTATTTGAGAGTTTTGCAAGTGTGGGAGTGTGTTTCTTTCAAACTGAGTATCTTTACATCGTTTGCGTATCTTTACTATTCCAATTGTGTATCTTCAAATCGTTTGCGTATCTTTACTATTCCAATTGTGTATCTTTTCATTTCTCGTTTGAGTATCTTTCTGTAAGGCTTCTGATGCGAGTTTCTATTGAATTTGAGAGTTTTGCAAGTGTGGGAGTGTGTTTCTTTCAAACTGAGTATCTTTACATCGTTTGCGTATGTTTACTATTCCAATTGTGTATCTTTACATCGTTTGCGTATCTTTACTATTCCAAATGTGTATCTTTTCATTTCTCGTTTGAGTATCTTTCTGTAAGGCTTTCTGATGCGAGTTTCTATTGAATTTGAGAGTTTTGCAAGTGTGGGAGTGTGTTTCTTTCAAACTGAGTATCTTTACATCGTTTGCGTATCTTTACTATTCCAATTGTGTATCTTTACATCGTTTCCGTATCTTTACTATTCCAATTGTGTATCTTTACATCGTTTGCGTATGTTTACTATTCCAATTGTGTATCTTTAAATCGTTTGCGTATCTTTACTATTCCAATTCAGTATCTTTTCATTTCTCGTTTGAGTATCTTTCTGTAAGGCTTTCTGATGCGAGTTTCTATTGAATTTGAGAGTTTTGCAAGTGTGGGAGTGTGTTTCTTTCAAACTGAGTATCTTTACATCGTTTGCGTATCTTTACTATTCCAATTGTGTATCTTTACATCGTTTGCGTATCTTTACTATTCCAATTGTGTATCTTTTCATTTCTCGTTTGAGTATCTTTCTGTAAGGCTTGTGATGCGAGTTTCTATTGTATTTGAGAGTTTTGCAAGTGTGGGAGTGTGTTTCTTTCAAACTGAGTATCTTTACATCGTTTGCGTATCTTTACTATTCCAATTGTGTATCTTTAAATCGTTTGCGTATCTTTACTATTCCAATTGTGTATCTTTTCATTTCTCGTTTGAGTATCTTTCTGTAAGGCTTCTGATGCGAGTTTCTATTGAATTTGAGAGTTTTGCAAGTGTGGGAGTGTGTTTCTTTCAAACTGAGTATCTTTACATCGTTTGCGTATCTTTACTATTCCAATTGTGTATCTTTACATCGTTTCCGTATCTTTACTATTCCAATTGTGTATCTTTACATCGTTTGCGTATCTTTACTATTCCAATTCAGTATCTTTTCATTTCTCGTTTGAGTATCTTTCTGTAAGGCTTTCTGATGCGAGTTTCTATTGAATTTGAGAGTTTTGCAAGTGTGGGAGTGTGTTTCTTTCAAACTGAGTATCTTTACATCGTTTGCGTATCTTTACTATTCCATTTGTGTATCTTTACATCGTTTGCGTATCTTTACTATTCCAATTGTGTATCTTTTCATTTCTCGTTTGAGTATCTTTCTGTAAGGCTTGTGATGCGAGTTTCTATTGTATTTGAGAGTTTTGCAAGTGTGGGAGTGTGTTTCTTTCAAACTGAGTATCTTTACATCGTTTGCGTATCTTTACTATTCCAATTGTGTATCTTCAAATCGTTTGCGTATCTTTACTATTCCAATTGTGTATCTTTTCATTTCTCGTTTGAGTATCTTTCTGTAAGGCTTCTGATGCGAGTTTCTATTGAATTTGAGAGTTTTGCAAGTGTGGGAGTGTGTTTCTTTCAAACTGAGTATCTTTACATCGTTTGCGTATGTTTACTATTCCAATTGTGTATCTTTACATCGTTTGCGTATCTTTACTATTCCAAATGTGTATCTTTTCATTTCTCGTTTGAGTATCTTTCTGTAAGGCTTTCTGATGCGAGTTTCTATTGAATTTGAGAGTTTTGCAAGTGTGGGAGTGTGTTTCTTTCAAACTGAGTATCTTTACATCGTTTGCGTATCTTTACTATTCCAATTGTGTATCTTTACATCGTTTCCGTATCTTTACTATTCCAATTGTGTATCTTTACATCGTTTGCGTATGTTTACTATTCCAATTGTGTATCTTTAAATCGTTTGCGTATCTTTACTATTCCAATTCAGTATCTTTTCATTTCTCGTTTGAGTATCTTTCTGTAAGGCTTTCTGATGCGAGTTTCTATTGAATTTGAGAGTTTTGCAAGTGTGGGAGTGTGTTTCTTTCAAACTGAGTATCTTTACATCGTTTGCGTATCTTTACTATTCCAATTGTGTATCTTTACATCGTTTGCGTATCTTTACTATTCCAATTGTGTATCTTTTCATTTCTCGTTTGAGTATCTTTCTGTAAGGCTTCTGATGCGAGTTTCTATTGTATTTGAGAGTTTTGCAAGTGTGGGAGTGTGTTTCTTTCAAACTGAGTATCTTTACATCGTTTGCGTATGTTTACTATTCCAATTGTGTATCTTTACATCGTTTGCGTATCTTTACTATTCCAAATGTGTATCTTTTCATTTCTCGTTTGAGTATCTTTCTGTAAGGCTTTCTGATGCGAGTTTCTATTGAATTTGAGAGTTTTGCAAGTGTGGGAGTGTGTTTCTTTCAAACTGAGTATCTTTACATCGTTTGCGTATCTTTACTATTCCCATTGTGTATCTTTACATCGTTTCCGTATCTTTACTATTCCAATTGAGTATCTTTACATCGTTTGCGTATGTTTACTATTCCAATTGTGTATCTTTACATCGTTTGCGTATCTTTACTATTCCAAATGTGTATCTTTTCATTTCTCGTTTGAGTATCTTTCTGTAAGGCTTTCTGATGCGAGTTTCTATTGAATTTGAGAGTTTTGCAAGTGTGGGAGTGTGTTTCTTTCAAACGGAGTATCTTTACATCGTTTGCGTATCTTTACTATTCCAATTGTGTATCTTTACATCGTTTCCGTATCTTTACTATTCCAATTGTGTATCTTTACATCGTTTGCGTATCTTTACTATTCCAATTGTGTATCTTTACATCGTTTGCGTATCTTTACTATTCCAATTCAGTATCTTTTCATTTCTCGTTTGAGTATCTTTCTGTAAGGCTTTCTGATGCGAGTTTCTATTGAATTTCAGAGTTTTGCAAGTGTGGGAGTGTGTTTCTTTCAAACTGAGTATCTTTACATCGTTTGCGTATGTTTACTATTCCAATTGTGTATCTTTTCATCGTTTGCGTATCTTTACTATTCCAATTGTGTTTCTTTTCTTTTGTCGTTTGAGTATCTTTCTGTAAGGCTTCTGATGCGAGTTTCTATTGTATTTGAGAGTTTTGCAAGTGTGGGAGTGTGTTTCTTTCAAACTGAGTATCTTTACATCGTTTGCGTATCTTTACTATTCCAATTGTGTATCTTTACATCGTTTGCGTATCTTTACTATTCCAATTGTGTATCTTTTCATTTCTCGTTTGAGTATCTTTCTGTAAGTCTTCTGATGCGAGTTTCTATTGAATTTGAGAGTTTTGCAAGTGTGGGAGTGTGTTTCTTTCAAACTGAGTATCTTTACATCGTTTGCGTATCTTTACTATTCCAATTGTGTATCTTTACATCGTTTGCGTATCTTTACTATTCCAATTGTGTATCTTTTCATTTCTCGTTTGAGTATCTTTCTGTAAGGCTTGTGATGCGAGTTTCTATTGTATTTGAGAGTTTTGCAAGTGTGGGAGTGTGTTTCTTTCAAACTGAGTATCTTTACATCGTTTGCGTATCTTTACTATTCCAATTGTGTATCTTCAAATCGTTTGCGTATCTTTACTATTCCAATTGTGTATCTTTTCATTTCTCGTTTGAGTATCTTTCTGTATGGCTTCTGATGCGAGTTTCTATTGAATTTGAGAGTTTTGCAAGTGTGGGAGTGTGTTTCTTTCAAACTGAGTATCTTTACATCGTTTGCGTATGTTTACTATTCCAATTGTGTATCTTTACATCGTTTGCGTATCTTTACTATTCCAAATGTGTATCTTTTCATTTCTCGTTTGAGTATCTTTCTGTAAGGCTTTCTGATGCGAGTTTCTATTGAATTTGAGAGTTTTGCAAGTGTGGGAGTGTGTTTCTTTCAAACTGAGTATCTTTACATCGTTTGCGTATCTTTACTATTCCAATTGTGTATCTTTACATCGTTTCCGTATCTTTACTATTCCAATTGTGTATCTTTACATCGTTTGCGTATGTTTACTATTCCAATTGTGTATCTTTAAATCGTTTGCGTATCTTTACTATTCCAATTCAGTATCTTTTCATTTCTCGTTTGAGTATCTTTCTGTAAGGCTTTCTGATGCGAGTTTCTATTGAATTTGAGAGTTTTGCAAGTGTGGGAGTGTGTTTCTTTCAAACTGAGTATCTTTACATCGTTTGCGTATCTTTACTATTCCAATTGTGTATCTTTACATCGTTTGCGTATCTTTACTATTCCAATTGTGTATCTTTTCATTTCTCGTTTGAGTATCTTTCTGTAAGGCTTGTGATGCGAGTTTCTATTGTATTTGAGAGTTTTGCAAGTGTGGGAGTGTGTTTCTTTCAAACTGAGTATCTTTACATCGTTTGCGTATGTTTACTATTCCAATTGTGTATCTTTACATCGTTTGCGTATCTTTACTATTCCAAATGTGTATCTTTTCATTTCTCGTTTGAGTATCTTTCTGTAAGGCTTTCTGATGCGAGTTTCTATTGAATTTGAGAGTTTTGCAAGTGTGGGAGTGTGTTTCTTTCAAACTGAGTATCTTTACATCGTTTGCGTATCTTTACTATTCCAATTGTGTATCTTTACATCGTTTCCGTATCTTTACTATTCCAATTGAGTATCTTTACATCGTTTGCGTATGTTTACTATTCCAATTGTGTATCTTTACATCGTTTGCGTATCTTTACTATTCCAAATGTGTATCTTTTCATTTCTCGTTTGAGTATCTTTCTGTAAGGCTTTCTGATGCGAGTTTCTATTGAATTTGAGAGTTTTGCAAGTGTGGGAGTGTGTTTCTTTCAAACGGAGTATCTTTACATCGTTTGCGTATCTTTACTATTCCAATTGTGTATCTTTACATCGTTTCCGTATCTTTACTATTCCAATTGTGTATCTTTACATCGTTTGCGTATCTTTACTATTCCAATTGTGTATCTTTACATCGTTTGCGTATCTTTACTATTCCAATTCAGTATCTTTTCATTTCTCGTTTGAGTATCTTTCTGTAAGGCTTTCTGATGCGAGTTTCTATTGAATTTCAGAGTTTTGCAAGTGTGGGAGTGTGTTTCTTTCAAACTGAGTATCTTTACATCGTTTGCGTATGTTTACTATTCCAATTGTGTATCTTTTCATCGTTTGCGTATCTTTACTATTCCAATTGTGTATCTTTTCTTTTGTCGTTTGAGTATCTTTCTGTAAGGCTTCTGATGCGAGTTTCTATTGTATTTGAGAGTTTTGCAAGTGTGGGAGTGTGTTTCTTTCAAACTGAGTATCTTTACATCGTTTGCGTATCTTTACTATTCCAATTGTGTATCTTTACATCGTTTGCGTATCTTTACTATTCCAATTGTGTATCTTTTCATTTCTCGTTTGAGTATCTTTCTGTAAGTCTTCTGATGCGAGTTTCTATTGAATTTGAGAGTTTTGCAAGTGTGGGAGTGTGTTTCTTTCAAACTGAGTATCTTTACATCGTTTGCGTATCTTTACTATTCCAATTGTGTATCTTTACATCGTTTGCGTATCTTTACTATTCCAATTGTGTATCTTTTCATTTCTCGTTTGAGTATCTTTCTGTAAGGCTTGTGATGCGAGTTTCTATTGTATTTGAGAGTTTTGCAAGTGTGGGAGTGTGTTTCTTTCAAACTGAGTATCTTTACATCGTTTGCGTATCTTTACTATTCCAATTGTGTATCTTTACATCGTTTCCGTATCTTTACTATTCCAATTGTGTATCTTTACATCGTTTGCGTATCTTTACTATTCCAATTGTGTATCTTTACATCGTTTGCGTATCTTTACTATTCCAATTCAGTATCTTTTCATTTCTCGTTTGAGTATCTTTCTGTAAGGCTTTCTGATGCGAGTTTCTATTGAATTTCAGAGTTTTGCAAGTGTGGGAGTGTGTTTCTTTCAAACTGAGTATCTTTACATCGTTTGCGTATGTTTACTATTCCAATTGTGTATCTTTTCATCGTTTGCGTATCTTTACTATTCCAATTGTGTATCTTTTCTTTTCTCGTTTGAGTATCTTTCTGTAAGGCTTCTGATGCGAGTTTCTATTGTATTTGAGAGTTTTGCAAGTGTGGGAGTGTGTTTCTTTCAAACTGAGTATCTTTACATCGTTTGCGTATCTTTACTATTCCAATTGTGTATCTTTACATCGTTTGCGTATCTTTACTATTCCAATTGTGTATCTTTTCATTTCTCGTTTGAGTATCTTTCTGTAAGTCTTCTGATGCGAGTTTCTATTGAATTTGAGAGTTTTGCAAGTGTGGGAGTGTGTTTCTTTCAAACTGAGTATCTTTACATCGTTTGCGTATCTTTACTATTCCAATTGTGTATCGTTACATCGTTTGCGTATCTTTACTATTCCAATTGTGTATCTTTTCATTTCTCGTTTGAGTATCTTTCTGTAAGGCTTTCTGATGCGAGTTTCTATTGTATTTGAGAGTTTTGCAAGTGTGGGAGTGTGTTTCTTTCAAACTGAGTATCTTTACATCGTTTGCGTATCTTTACTATTCCAATTGTGTATCTTTACATCGTTTCCGTATCGTTACTATTCCAATTGTGTATCTTTACATCGTTTGCGTATCTTTACTATTCCAATTCAGTATCTTTTCATTTCTCGTTTGAGTATCTTTCTGTAAGGCTTTCTGATGCGAGGTTCTGTTGAATTTCAGAGTTTTGCAAGTGTGGGAGTGTGTTTCTTTCAAACTGAGTATCTTTACATCGTTTGCGTATGTTTACTATTCCAATTGTGTATCTTTTCATCGTTTGCGTATCTTTACTATTCCAATTGTGTATCTTTTCTTTTCTCGTTTGAGTATCTTTCTGTAAGGCTTCTGATGCGAGTTTCTATTGTATTTGAGAGTTTTGCAAGTGTGGGAGTGTGTTTCTTTCAAACTGAGTATCTTTACATCGTTTGCGTATGTTTACTATTCCAATTGTGTATCTTTACATCGTTTGCGTATCTTTACTATTCCAAATGTGTATCTTTTCATTTCTCGTTTGAGTATCTTTCTGTAAGTCTTTCTGATGCGAGTTTCTATTGAATTTGAGAGTTTTGCAAGTGTGGGAGTGTGTTTCTTTCAAACTGAGTATCTTTACATCGTTTGCGTATCTTTACTATTCCAATTGTGTATCTTTACATCGTTTCCGTATCTTTACTATTCCAATTGTGTATCTTTACATCGTTTGCGTATCTTTACTATTCCAATTCAGTATCTTTTCATTTCTCGTTTGAGTATCTTTCTGTAAGGCTTTCTGATGCGAGTTTCTATTGACTTTCAGAGTTTTGCAAGTGTGGGAGTGTGTTTCTTTCAAACTGAGTATCTTTACATCGTTTGCGTATGTTTACTATTCCAATTGTGTATCTTTTCATCGTTTGCGTATCTTTACTATTCCAATTGTGTATCTTTTCTTTTGTCGTTTGAGTATCTTTCTGTAAGGCTTCTGATGCGAGTTTCTATTGTATTTGAGAGTTTTGCAAGTGTGGGAGTGTGTTTCTTTCAAACTGAGTATCTTTACATCGTTTGCGTATCTTTACTATTCCAATTGTGTATCTTTACATCGTTTGCGTATCTTTACTATTCCAATTGTGTATCTTTTCATTTCTCGTTTGAGTATCTTTCTGTAAGTCTTCTGATGCGAGTTTCTATTGAATTTGAGAGTTTTGCAAGTGTGGGAGTGTGTTTCTTTCAAACTGAGTATCTTTACATCGTTTGCGTATCTTTACTATTCCAATTGTGTATCTTTACATTTCTCGTTTGAGTATCTTTCTGTGAGGCTTCTGATGCGAGTTTCTATTGAATTTGAGAGTTTTGCAAGTGTGGGAGTGTGTTTCTTTCAAACTGAGTATCTTTACATCGTTTGCGTATCTTTACTATTCCAATTGTGTATCTTTACATCGTTTCCGTATCTTTACTATTCCAATTGTGTATCTTTACATCGTTTGCGTATCTTTACTATTCGAATTGTGTATCTTTACATCGTTTGCGTATCTTTACTATTCCAATTCAGTATCTTTTCATTTCTCGTTTGAGTATCTTTCTGTAAGGCTTTCTGATGCGAGTTTCTATTGAATTTCAGAGTTTTGCAAGTGTGGGAGTGTGTTTCTTTCAAACTGAGTATCTTTACATCGTTTGCGTATGTTTACTATTCCAATTGTGTATCTTTTCATCGTTTGCGTATCTTTACTATTCCAAATGTGTATCTTTTCATTTCTCGTTTGAGTATCTTTCTGTAAGTCTTCTGATGCGAGTTTCTATTGAATTTGAGAGTTTTGCAAGTGTGGGAGTGTGTTTCTTTCAAACTGAGTATCTTTACATCGTTTGCGTATCTTTACTATTCCAATTGTGTATCTTTACATCGTTTGCGTATCTTTACTATTCCAATTGTGTATCTTTTCATTTCTCGTTTGAGTATCTTTCTGTAAGGCTTGTGATGCGAGTTTCTATTGTATTTGAGAGTTTTGCAAGTGTGGGAGTGTGTTTCTTTCAAACTGAGTATCTTTACATCGTTTGCGTATGTTTACTATTCCAATTGTGTATCTTTACATCGTTTGCGTATCTTTACTATTCCAAATGTGTATCTTTTCATTTCTCGTTTGAGTATCTTTCTGTAAGGCTTTCTGATGCGAGTTTCTATTGAATTTGAGAGTTTTGCAAGTGTGGGAGTGTGTTTCTTTCAAACTGAGTATCTTTACATCGTTTGCGTATCTTTACTATTCCAATTGTGTATCTTTACATCGTTTCCGTATCTTTACTATTCCAATTGAGTATCTTTACATCGTTTGCGTATGTTTACTATTCCAATTGTGTATCTTTACATCGTTTGCGTATCTTTACTATTCCAAATGTGTATCTTTTCATTTCTCGTTTGAGTATCTTTCTGTAAGGCTTTCTGATGCGAGTTTCTATTGAATTTGAGAGTTTTGCAAGTGTGGGAGTGTGTTTCTTTCAAACTGAGTATCTTTACATCGTTTCCGTATCTTTACTATTCCAATTGTGTATCTTTACATCGTTTGCGTATCTTTACTATTCCAATTGTGTATCTTTACATCGTTTGCGTATCTTTACTATTCCAATTCAGTATCTTTTCATTTCTCGTTTGAGTATCTTTCTGTAAGGCTTTCTGATGCGAGTTTCTATTGAATTTCAGAGTTTTGCAAGTGTGGGAGTGTGTTTCTTTCAAACTGAGTATCTTTACATCGTTTGCGTATGTTTACTATTCCAATTGTGTATCTTTTCATCGTTTGCGTATCTTTACTATTCCAATTGTGTATCTTTTCTTTTGTCGTTTGAGTATCTTTCTGTAAGGCTTCTGATGCGAGTTTCTATTGTATTTGAGAGTTTTGCAAGTGTGGGAGTGTGTTTCTTTCAAACTGAGTATCTTTACATCGTTTGCGTATCTTTACTATTCCAATTGTGTATCTTTACATCGTTTGCGTATCTTTACTATTCCAATTGTGTATCTTTTCATTTCTCGTTTGAGTATCTTTCTGTAAGTCTTCTGATGCGAGTTTCTATTGAATTTGAGAGTTTTGCAAGTGTGGGAGTGTGTTTCTTTCAAACTGAGTATCTTTACATCGTTTGCGTATCTTTACTATTCCAATTGTGTATCTTTACATCGTTTCCGTATCTTTACTATTCCAATTGTGTATCTTTACATCGTTTGCGTATCTTTACTATTCCAATTGTGTATCTTTACATCGTTTGCGTATCTTTACTATTCCAATTCAGTATCTTTTCATTTCTCGTTTGAGTATCTTTCTGTAAGGCTTTCTGATGCGAGTTTCTATTGAATTTCAGAGTTTTGCAAGTGTGGGAGTGTGTTTCTTTCAAACTGAGTATCTTTACATCGTTTGCGTATGTTTACTATTCCAATTGTGTATCTTTTCATCGTTTGCGTATCTTTACTATTCCAATTGTGTATCTTTTCTTTTCTCGTTTGAGTATCTTTCTGTAAGGCTTCTGATGCGAGTTTCTATTGTATTTGAGAGTTTTGCAAGTGTGGGAGTGTGTTTCTTTCAAACTGAGTATCTTTACATCGTTTGCGTATCTTTACTATTCCAATTGTGTATCTTTACATCGTTTGCGTATCTTTACTATTCCAATTGTGTATCTTTTCATTTCTCGTTTGAGTATCTTTCTGTAAGTCTTCTGATGCGAGTTTCTATTGAATTTGAGAGTTTTGCAAGTGTGGGAGTGTGTTTCTTTCAAACTGAGTATCTTTACATCGTTTGCGTATCTTTACTATTCCAATTGTGTATCGTTACATCGTTTGCGTATCTTTACTATTCCAATTGTGTATCTTTTCATTTCTCGTTTGAGTATCTTTCTGTAAGGCTTTCTGATGCGAGTTTCTATTGTATTTGAGAGTTTTGCAAGTGTGGGAGTGTGTTTCTTTCAAACTGAGTATCTTTACATCGTTTGCGTATCTTTACTATTCCAATTGTGTATCTTTACATCGTTTCCGTATCTTTACTATTCCAATTGTGTATCTTTACATCGTTTGCGTATCTTTACTATTCCAATTCAGTATCTTTTCATTTCTCGTTTGAGTATCTTTCTGTAAGGCTTTCTGATGCGAGGTTCTGTTGAATTTCAGAGTTTTGCAAGTGTGGGAGTGTGTTTCTTTCAAACTGAGTATCTTTACATCGTTTGCGTATGTTTACTATTCCAATTGTGTATCTTTTCATCGTTTGCGTATCTTTACTATTCCAATTGTGTATCTTTTCTTTTCTCGTTTGAGTATCTTTCTGTAAGGCTTCTGATGCGAGTTTCTATTGTATTTGAGAGTTTTGCAAGTGTGGGAGTGTGTTTCTTTCAAACTGAGTATCTTTACATCGTTTGCGTATGTTTACTATTCCAATTGTGTATCTTTACATCGTTTGCGTATCTTTACTATTCCAAATGTGTATCTTTTCATTTCTCGTTTGAGTATCTTTCTGTAAGTCTTTCTGATGCGAGTTTCTATTGAATTTGAGAGTTTTGCAAGTGTGGGAGTGTGTTTCTTTCAAACTGAGTATCTTTACATCGTTTGCGTATCTTTACTATTCCAATTGTGTATCTTTACATCGTTTCCGTATCTTTACTATTCCAATTGTGTATCTTTACATCGTTTGCGTATCTTTACTATTCCAATTCAGTATCTTTTCATTTCTCGTTTGAGTATCTTTCTGTAAGGCTTTCTGATGCGAGTTTCTATTGACTTTCAGAGTTTTGCAAGTGTGGGAGTGTGTTTCTTTCAAACTGAGTATCTTTACATCGTTTGCGTATGTTTACTATTCCAATTGTGTATCTTTTCATCGTTTGCGTATCTTTACTATTCCAATTGTGTATCTTTTCTTTTGTCGTTTGAGTATCTTTCTGTAAGGCTTCTGATGCGAGTTTCTATTGTATTTGAGAGTTTTGCAAGTGTGGGAGTGTGTTTCTTTCAAACTGAGTATCTTTACATCGTTTGCGTATCTTTACTATTCCAATTGTGTATCTTTACATCGTTTGCGTATCTTTACTATTCCAATTGTGTATCTTTTCATTTCTCGTTTGAGTATCTTTCTGTAAGTCTTCTGATGCGAGTTTCTATTGAATTTGAGAGTTTTGCAAGTGTGGGAGTGTGTTTCTTTCAAACTGAGTATCTTTACATCGTTTGCGTATCTTTACTATTCCAATTGTGTATCTTTACATTTCTCGTTTGAGTATCTTTCTGTGAGGCTTCTGATGCGAGTTTCTATTGAATTTGAGAGTTTTGCAAGTGTGGGAGTGTGTTTCTTTCAAACTGAGTATCTTTACATCGTTTGCGTATCTTTACTATTCCAATTGTGTATCTTTACATCGTTTCCGTATCTTTACTATTCCAATTGTGTATCTTTACATCGTTTGCGTATCTTTACTATTCGAATTGTGTATCTTTACATCGTTTGCGTATCTTTACTATTCCAATTCAGTATCTTTTCATTTCTCGTTTGAGTATCTTTCTGTAAGGCTTTCTGATGCGAGTTTCTATTGAATTTCAGAGTTTTGCAAGTGTGGGAGTGTGTTTCTTTCAAACTGAGTATCTTTACATTGTTTGCGTATGTTTACTATTCCAATTGTGTATCTTTTCATCGTTTGCGTATCTTTACTATTCCAAATGTGTATCTTTTCATTTCTCGTTTGAGTATCTTTCTGTAAGTCTTCTGATGCGAGTTTCTATTGAATTTGAGAGTTTTGCAAGTGTGGGAGTGTGTTTCTTTCAAACTGAGTATCTTTACATCGTTTGCGTATCTTTACTATTCCAATTGTGTATCTTTACATCGTTTGCGTATCTTTACTATTCCAATTGTGTATCTTTTCATTTCTCGTTTGAGTATCTTTCTGTAAGGCTTGTGATGCGAGTTTCTATTGTATTTGAGAGTTTTGCAAGTGTGGGAGTGTGTTTCTTTCAAACTGAGTATCTTTACATCGTTTGCGTATGTTTACTATTCCAATTGTGTATCTTTACATCGTTTGCGTATCTTTACTATTCCAAATGTGTATCTTTTCATTTCTCGTTTGAGTATCTTTCTGTAAGGCTTTCTGATGCGAGTTTCTATTGAATTTGAGAGTTTTGCAAGTGTGGGAGTGTGTTTCTTTCAAACTGAGTATCTTTACATCGTTTGCGTATCTTTACTATTCCAATTGTGTATCTTTACATCGTTTCCGTATCTTTACTATTCCAATTGAGTATCTTTACATCGTTTGCGTATGTTTACTATTCCAATTGTGTATCTTTACATCGTTTGCGTATCTTTACTATTCCAAATGTGTATCTTTTCATTTCTCGTTTGAGTATCTTTCTGTAAGGCTTTCTGATGCGAGTTTCTATTGAATTTGAGAGTTTTGCAAGTGTGGGAGTGTGTTTCTTTCAAACTGAGTATCTTTACATCGTTTCCGTATCTTTACTATTCCAATTGTGTATCTTTACATCGTTTGCGTATCTTTACTATTCCAATTGTGTATCTTTACATCGTTTGCGTATCTTTACTATTCCAATTCAGTATCTTTTCATTTCTCGTTTGAGTATCTTTCTGTAAGGCTTTCTGATGCGAGTTTCTATTGAATTTCAGAGTTTTGCAAGTGTGGGAGTGTGTTTCTTTCAAACTGAGTATCTTTACATCGTTTGCGTATGTTTACTATTCCAATTGTGTATCTTTTCATCGTTTGCGTATCTTTACTATTCCAATTGTGTATCTTTTCTTTTGTCGTTTGAGTATCTTTCTGTAAGGCTTCTGATGCGAGTTTCTATTGTATTTGAGAGTTTTGCAAGTGTGGGAGTGTGTTTCTTTCAAACTGAGTATCTTTACATCGTTTGCGTATCTTTACTATTCCAATTGTGTATCTTTTCTTTTGTCGTTTGAGTATCTTTCTGTAAGGCTTCTGATGCGAGTTTCTATTGTATTTGAGAGTTTTGCAAGTGTGGGAGTGTGTTTCTTTCAAACTGAGTATCTTTACATCGTTTGCGTATCTTTACTATTCCAATTGTGTATCTTTACATCGTTTGCGTATCTTTACTATTCCAATTGTGTATCTTTTCATTTCTCGTTTGAGTATCTTTCTGTAAGTCTTCTGATGCGAGTTTCTATTGAATTTGAGAGTTTTGCAAGTGTGGGAGTGTGTTTCTTTCAAACTGAGTATCTTTACATCGTTTGCGTATCTTTACTATTCCAATTGTGTATCTTTACATCGTTTCCGTATCTTTACTATTCCAATTGTGTATCTTTACATCGTTTGCGTATCTTTACTATTCCAATTGTGTATCTTTACATCGTTTGCGTATCTTTACTATTCCAATTCAGTATCTTTTCATTTCTCGTTTGAGTATCTTTCTGTAAGGCTTTCTGATGCGAGTTTCTATTGAATTTCAGAGTTTTGCAAGTGTGGGAGTGTGTTTCTTTCAAACTGAGTATCTTTACATCGTTTGCGTATGTTTACTATTCCAATTGTGTATCTTTTCATCGTTTGCGTATCTTTACTATTCCAATTGTGTATCTTTTCTTTTCTCGTTTGAGTATCTTTCTGTAAGGCTTCTGATGCGAGTTTCTATTGTATTTGAGAGTTTTGCAAGTGTGGGAGTGTGTTTCTTTCAAACTGAGTATCTTTACATCGTTTGCGTATCTTTACTATTCCAATTGTGTATCTTTACATCGTTTGCGTATCTTTACTATTCCAAATGTGTATCTTTTCATTTCTCGTTTGAGTATCTTTCTGTAAGTCTTTCTGATGCGAGTTTCTATTGAATTTGAGAGTTTTGCAAGTGTGGGAGTGTGTTTCTTTCAAACTGAGTATCTTTACATCGTTTGCGTATCTTTACTATTCCAATTGTGTATCTTTACATCGTTTGCGTATCTTTACTATTCCAATTGTGTATCTTTTCATTTCTCGTTTGAGTATCTTTCTGTAAGTCTTCTGATGCGAGTTTCTATTGAATTTGAGAGTTTTGCAAGTGTGGGAGTGTGTTTCTTTCAAACTGAGTATCTTTACATCGTTTGCGTATCTTTACTATTCCAATTGTGTATCTTTACATCGTTTGCGTATCTTTACTATTCCAATTGTGTATCTTTACATCGTTTGCGTATCTTTACTATTCCAATTGTGTATCTTTACATCGTTTGCGTATCTTTACTATTCCAATTCAGTATCTTTTCATTTCTCGTTTGAGTATCTTTCTGTAAGGCTTTCTGATGCGAGTTTCTATTGAATTTCAGAGTTTTGCAAGTGTGGGAGTGTGTTTCTTTCAAACTGAGTATCTTTACATCGTTTACGTATGTTTACTATTCCAATTGTGTATCTTTTCATCGTTTGCGTATCTTTACTATTCCAATTGTGTATCTTTTCTTTTATCGTTTGAGTATCTTTCTGTAAGGCTTCTGATGCGAGTTTCTATTGTATTTGAGAGTTTTGCAAGTGTGGGAGTGTGTTTCTTTCAAACTGAGTATCTTTACATCGTTTGCGTATCTTTACTATTCCAATTGTGTATCTTTACATCGTTTGCGTATCTTTACTATTCCAATTGTGTATCTTTACATCGTTTGCGTATCTTTACTATTCCAATTGTGTATCTTTTCATTTCTCGTTTGAGTATCTTTCTGTAAGGCTTCTGATGCGAGTTTCTATTGAATTTGAGAGTTTTGCAAGTGTGGGAGTGTGTTTCTTTCAAACTGAGTATCTTTACATCGTTTGCGTATGTTTACTATTCCAATTGTGTATCTTTACATCGTTTGCGTATCTTTACTATTCCAAATGTGTATCTTTTCATTTCTCGTTTGAGTATCTTTCTGTAAGGCTTTCTGATGCGAGTTTCTATTGAATTTGAGAGTTTTGCAAGTGTGGGAGTGTGTTTCTTTCAAACTGAGTATCTTTACATCGTTTGCGTATCTTTACTATTCCAATTGTGTATCTTTACATCGTTTGCGTATCTTTACTATTCCAATTGTGTATCTTTTCATTTCTCGTTTGAGTATCTTTCTGTAAGTCTTCTGATGCGAGTTTCTATTGAATTTGAGAGTTTTGCAAGTGTGGGAGTGTGTTTCTTTCAAACTGAGTATCTTTACATCGTTTGCGTATCTTTAATATTCCAATTGTGTATCTTTACATCGTTTCCGTATCTTTACTATTCCAATTGTGTATCTTTACATCGTTTGCGTATCTTTACTATTCGAATTGTGTATCTTTACATCGTTTGCGTATCTTTACTATTCCAATTCAGTATCTTTTCATTTCTCGTTTGAGTATCTTTCTGTAAGGCTTTCTGATGCGAGTTTCTATTGAATTTCAGAGTTTTGCAAGTGTGGGAGTGTGTTTCTTTCAAACTGAGTATCTTTACATCGTTTGCGTATGTTTACTATTCCAATTGTGTATCTTTTCATCGTTTGCGTATCTTTACTATTCCAAATGTGTATCTTTTCATTTCTCGTTTGAGTATCTTTCTGTAAGGCTTTCTGATGCGAGTTTCTATTGAATTTGAGAGTTTTGCAAGTGTGGGAGTGTGTTTCTTTCAAACTGAGTATCTTTACATCGTTTGCGTATCTTTACTATTCCAATTGTGTATCTTTACATCGTTTGCGTATCTTTACTATTCCAATTGTGTATCTTTATATCGTTTGCGTATCTTTACTATTCCAATTGTGTATCTTTTCATTTCTCGTTTGAGTATCTTTCTGTAAGGCTTCTGATGCGAGTTTCTATTGAATTTGAGAGTTTTGCAAGTGTGGGAGTGTGTTTCTTTCAAACTGAGTATCTTTACATCGTTTGCGTATCTTTACTATTCCAATTGTGTATCTTTACATCGTTTGCGTATCTTTACTATTCCAATTGTGTATCTTTTCATTTCTCGTTTGAGTATCTTTCTGTAAGGCTTGTGATGCGAGTTTCTATTGTATTTGAAAGTTTTGCAAGTGTGGGAGTGTGTTTCTTTCAAACTGAGTATCTTTACATCGTTTGCGTATCTTTACTATTCCAATTGTGTATCTTTAAATCGTTTGCGTATCTTTACTATTCCAATTGTGTATCTTTTCATTTCTCGTTTGAGTATCTTTCTGTAAGGCTTCTGATGCGAGTTTCTATTGAATTTGAGAGTTTTGCAAGTGTGGGAGTGTGTTTCTTTCAAACTGAGTATCTTTACATCGTTTGCGTATCTTTACTATTCCAATTGTGTATCTTTACATCGTTTCCGTATCTTTACTATTCCAATTGTGTATCTTTACATCGTTTGCGTATCTTTACTATTCCAATTGTGTATCTTTACATCGTTTGCGTATCTTTACTATTCCAATTCAGTATCTTTTCATTTCTCGTTTGAGTATCTTTCTGTAAGGCTTTCTGATGCGAGTTTCTATTGAATTTCAGAGTTTTGCAAGTGTGGGAGTGTGTTTCTTTCAAACTGAGTATCTTTACATCGTTTGCGTATCTTTACTATTCCAATTGTGTATCTTTACATCGTTTGCGTATCTTTACTATTCCAATTGTGTATCTTTAAATCGTTTGCGTATCTTTACTATTCCAATTGTGTATCTTTTCATTTCTCGTTTGAGTATCTTTCTGTAAGGCTTTCTGATGCGAGTTTCTATTGAATTTCAGAGTTTTGCAAGTGTGGGAGTGTGTTTCTTTCAAACTGAGTATCTTTACATCGTTTGCGTATCTTTACTATTCCAATTGTGTATCTTTACATCGTTTGCGTATCTGTACTATTCCAATTGTGTATCTTTACATCGTTTGCGTATCTTTACTATTCCATTTGTGTATCTTTTCATTTCTCGTTTGAGTATCTTTCTGTAAGTCTTCTGATGCGAGTTTCTATTGAATTTGAGAGTTTTGCAAGTGTGGGAGTGTGTTTCTTTCAAATTGAGTATCTTTACATCGTTTGCGTATCTTTACTATTCCAATTGTGTATCTTTACATCGTTTCCGTATCTTTACTATTCCAATTGTGTATCTTTACATCGTTTGCGTATCTTTACTATTCCAATTCAGTATCTTTTCATTTCTCGTTTGAGTATCTTTCTGTAAGGCTTTCTGATGCGAGTTTCTATTGAATTTCAGAGTTTTGCAAGTGTGGGAGTGTGTTTCTTTCAAACTGAGTATCTTTACATCGTTTGCGTATCTTTACTATTCCAATTGTGTATCTTTTCATCGTTTGCGTATCTTTACTATTCCAATTGTGTATCTTTTCTTTTCTCGTTTGAGTATCTTTCTGTAAGGCTTCTGATGCTAGTTTCTATTGTATTTGAGAGTTTTGCAAGTGTGGGAGTGTGTTTCTTTCAAACTGAGTATCTTTACATCGTTTGCGTATCTTTACTATTCCAATTGTGTATCTTTACATCGTTTGCGTATCTTTACTATTCCAATTGTGTATCTTTACATCGTTTGCGTATCTTTACTATTCCAATTGTGTATCTTTTCATTTCTCGTTTGAGTATCTTTCTGTAAGTCTTCTGATGCGAGTTTCTATTGAATTTGAGAGTTTTGCAAGTGTGGGAGTGTGTTTCTTTCAAACTGAGTATCTTTACATCGTTTGCGTATCTTTACTATTCCAATTGTGTATCTTTACATCGTTTGCGTATCTTTACTATTCCAAATGTGTATCTTTTCATTTCTCGTTTGAGTATCTTTCTGTAAGGCTTTCTGATGCGAGTTTCTATTGAATTTGAGAGTTTTGCAAGTGTGGGAGTGTGTTTCTTTCAAATTGAGTATCTTTACATCGTTTGCGTATCTTTACTATTCCAATTGTGTATCTTTACATCGTTTCCGTATCTTTACTATTCCAATTGTGTATCTTTACATCGTTTGCGTATCTTTACTATTCCAATTCAGTATCTTTTCATTTCTCGTTTGAGTATCTTTCTGTAAGGCTTTCTGATGCGAGTTTCTATTGAATTTCAGAGTTTTGCAAGTGTGGGAGTGTGTTTCTTTCAAACTGAGTATCTTTACATCGTTTGCGTATCTTTACTATTCCAATTGTGTATCTTTTCATCGTTTGCGTATCTTTACTATTCCAATTGTGTATCTTTTCTTTTCTCGTTTGAGTATCTTTCTGTAAGGCTTCTGATGCTAGTTTCTATTGTATTTGAGAGTTTTGCAAGTGTGGGAGTGTGTTTCTTTCAAACTGAGTATCTTTACATCGTTTGCGTATCTTTACTATTCCAATTGTGTATCTTTACATCGTTTGCGTATCTTTACTATTCCAATTGTGTATCTTTACATCGTTTGCGTATCTTTACTATTCCAATTGTGTATCTTTTCATTTCTCGTTTGAGTATCTTTCTGTAAGTCTTCTGATGCGAGTTTCTATTGAATTTGAGAGTTTTGCAAGTGTGGGAGTGTGTTTCTTTCAAACTGAGTATCTTTACATCGTTTGCGTATCTTTACTATTCCAATTGTGTATCTTTACATCGTTTGCGTATCTTTACTATTCCAAATGTGTATCTTTTCATTTCTCGTTTGAGTATCTTTCTGTAAGGCTTTCTGATGCGAGTTTCTATTGAATTTGAGAGTTTTGCAAGTGTGGGAGTGTGTTTCTTTCAAACTGAGTATCTTTACATCGTTTGCGTATCTTTACTATTCCAATTGTGTATCTTTACATCGTTTCCGTATCTTTACTATTCCAATTGTGTATCTTTTCATTTCTCGTTTGAGTATCTTTCTGTAAGGCTTCTGATGCGAGTTTCTATTGAATTTGAGAGTTTTGCAAGTGTGGGAGTGTGTTTCTTTCAAACTGAGTATCTTTACATCGTTTGCGTATGTTTACTATTCCAATTGTGTATCTTTACATCGTTTGCGTATCTTTACTATTCCAAATGTGTATCTTTTCATTTCTCGTTTGAGTATCTTTCTGTAAGGCTTTCTGATGCGAGTTTCTATTGAATTTGAGAGTTTTGCAAGTGTGGGAGTGTGTTTCTTTCAAACTGAGTATCTTTACATCGTTTGCGTATCTTTACTATTCCAATTGTGTATCTTTACATCGTTTGCGTATCTTTACTATTCCAATTGTGTATCTTTACATCGTTTGCGTATCTTTACTATTCCAATTGTGTATCTTTTCATTTCTCGTTTGAGTATCTTTCTGTAAGTCTTCTGATGCGAGTTTCTATTGAATTTGAGAGTTTTGCAAGTGTGGGAGTGTGTTTCTTTCAAACTGAGTATCTTTACATCGTTTGCGTATCTTTACTATTCCAATTGTGTATCTTTACATCGTTTCCGTATCTTTACTATTCCAATTGTGTATCTTTACATCGTTTGCGTATCTTTACTATTCCAATTGTGTATCTTTACATCGTTTGCGTATCTTTACTATTCCAATTCAGTATCTTTTCATTTCTCGTTTGAGTATCTTTCTGTAAGGCTTTCTGATGCGAGTTTCTATTGAATTTCAGAGTTTTGCAAGTGTGGGAGTGTGTTTCTTTCAAACTGAGTATCTTTACATCGTTTGCGTATCTTTACTATTCCAATTGTGTATCTTTACATCGTTTGCGTATCTTTACTATTCCAATTGTGTATCTTTAAATCGTTTGCGTATCTTTACTATTCCAATTGTGTATCTTTTCATTTCTCGTTTGAGTATCTTTCTGTAAGGCTTTCTGATGCGAGTTTCTATTGAATTTCAGAGTTTTGCAAGTGTGGGAGTGTGTTTCTTTCAAACTGAGTATCTTTACATCGTTTGCGTATCTTTACTATTCCAATTGTGTATCTTTACATCGTTTGCGTATCTGTACTATTCCAATTGTGTATCTTTACATCGTTTGCGTATCTTTACTATTCCATTTGTGTATCTTTTCATTTCTCGTTTGAGTATCTTTCTGTAAGTCTTCTGATGCGAGTTTCTATTGAATTTGAGAGTTTTGCAAGTGTGGGAGTGTGTTTCTTTCAAATTGAGTATCTTTACATCGTTTGCGTATCTTTACTATTCCAATTGTGTATCTTTACATCGTTTCCGTATCTTTACTATTCCAATTGTGTATCTTTACATCGTTTGCGTATCTTTACTATTCCAATTCAGTATCTTTTCATTTCTCGTTTGAGTATCTTTCTGTAAGGCTTTCTGATGCGAGTTTCTATTGAATTTCAGAGTTTTGCAAGTGTGGGAGTGTGTTTCTTTCAAACTGAGTATCTTTACATCGTTTGCGTATCTTTACTATTCCAATTGTGTATCTTTTCATCGTTTGCGTATCTTTACTATTCCAATTGTGTATCTTTTCTTTTCTCGTTTGAGTATCTTTCTGTAAGGCTTCTGATGCTAGTTTCTATTGTATTTGAGAGTTTTGCAAGTGTGGGAGTGTGTTTCTTTCAAACTGAGTATCTTTACATCGTTTGCGTATCTTTACTATTCCAATTGTGTATCTTTACATCGTTTGCGTATCTTTACTATTCCAATTGTGTATCTTTACATCGTTTGCGTATCTTTACTATTCCAATTGTGTATCTTTTCATTTCTCGTTTGAGTATCTTTCTGTAAGTCTTCTGATGCGAGTTTCTATTGAATTTGAGAGTTTTGCAAGTGTGGGAGTGTGTTTCTTTCAAACTGAGTATCTTTACATCGTTTGCGTATCTTTACTATTCCAATTGTGTATCTTTACATCGTTTGCGTATCTTTACTATTCCAAATGTGTATCTTTTCATTTCTCGTTTGAGTATCTTTCTGTAAGGCTTGTGATGCGAGTTTCTATTGTATTTGAGAGTTTTGCAAGTGTGGGAGTGTGTTTCTTTCAAACTGAGTATCTTTACATCGTTTGCGTATCTTTACTATTCCAATTGTGTATCTTTAAATCGTTTGCGTATCTTTACTATTCCAATTGTGTATCTTTTCATTTCTCGTTTGAGTATCTTTCTGTAAGGCTTCTGATGCGAGTTTCTATTGAATTTGAGAGTTTTGCAAGTGTGGGAGTGTGTTTCTTTCAAACTGAGTATCTTTACATCGTTTGCGTATGTTTACTATTCCAATTGTGTATCTTTACATCGTTTGCGTATCTTTACTATTCCAAATGTGTATCTTTTCATTTCTCGTTTGAGTATCTTTCTGTAAGGCTTTCTGATGCGAGTTTCTATTGAATTTGAGAGTTTTGCAAGTGTGGGAGTGTGTTTCTTTCAAACTGAGTATCTTTACATCGTTTGCGTATCTTTACTATTCCAATTGTGTATCTTTACATCGTTTGCGTATCTTTACTATTCCAATTGTGTATCTTTTCATTTCTCGTTTGAGTATCTTTCTGTAAGGCTTCTGATGCGAGTTTCTATTGAATTTGAGAGTTTTGCAAGTGTGGGAGTGTGTTTCTTTCAAACTGAGTATCTTTACATCGTTTGCGTATGTTTACTATTCCAATTGTGTATCTTTACATCGTTTGCGTATCTTTACTATTCCAAATGTGTATCTTTTCATTTCTCGTTTGAGTATCTTTCTGTAAGGCTTTCTGATGCGAGTTTCTATTGAATTTGAGAGTTTTGCAAGTGTGGGAGTGTGTTTCTTTCAAACTGAGTATCTTTACATCGTTTGCGTATCTTTACTATTCCAATTGTGTATCTTTACATCGTTTGCGTATCTTTACTATTCCAATTGTGTATCTTTACATCGTTTGCGTATCTTTACTATTCCAATTGTGTATCTTTACATCGTTTGCGTATCTTTACTATTCCAATTCAGTATCTTTTCATTTCTCGTTTGAGTATCTTTCTGTAAGGCTTTCTGTTGCGAGTTTCTATTGAATTTCAGAGTTTTGCAAGTGTGGGAGTGTGTTTCTTTCAAACTGAGTATCTTTACATCGTTTGCGTATGTTTACTATTCCAATTGTGTATCTTTTCATCGTTTGCGTATCTTTACTATTCCAATTGTGTATCTTTTCTTTTGTCGTTTGAGTATCTTTCTGTAAGGCTTCTGATGCGAGTTGCTATTGTATTTGAGAGTTTTGCAAGTGTGGGAGTGTGTTTCTTTCAAACTGAGTATCTTTACATCGTTTGCGTATCTTTACTATTCCAATTGTGTTTCTTTACATCGTTTGCGTATCTTTACTATTCCAATTGTGTATCTTTACATCGTTTGCGTATCTTTACTATTCCAATTGTGTATCTTTTCATTTCTCGTTTGAGTATCTTTCTGTAAGTCTTCTGTTGCGAGTTTCTATTGAATTTGAGAGTTTTGCAAGTGTGGGAGTGTGTTTCTTTCAAACTGAGTATCTTTACATCGTTTGCGTATCTTTACTATTCCAATTGTGTATCTTTACATCGTTTGCGTATCTTTACTATTCCAATTGTGTATCTTTTCATTTCTCGTTTGAGTATCTTTCTGTAAGGCTTGTGATGCGAGTTTCTATTGTATTTGAGAGTTTTGCAAGTGTGGGAGTGTGTTTCTTTCAAACTGAGTATCTTTACATCGTTTGCGTATGTTTACTATTCCAATTGTGTATCTTTAAATCGTTTGCGTATCTTTACTATTCCAATTCAGTATCTTTTCATTTCTCGTTTGAGTATCTTTCTGTAAGGCTTTCTGATGCGAGTTTCTATTGAATTTGAGAGTTTTGCAAGTGTGGGAGTGTGTTTCTTTCAAACTGAGTATCTTTACATCGTTTGCGTATCTTTACTATTCCAATTGTGTATCTTTACATCGTTTGCGTATCTTTACTATTCCAATTGTGTATCTTTTCATTTCTCGTAAGAGTATCTTTCTGTAAGGCTTGTGATGCGAGTTTCTATTGTATTTGAGAGTTTTGCAAGTGTGGGAGTGTGTTTCTTTCAAACTGAGTATCTTTACATCGTTTGCGTATCTTTACTATTCCAATTGTGTATCTTTAAATCGTTTGCGTATCTTTACTATTCCAATTGTGTATCTTTTCATTTCTCGTTTGAGTATCTTTCTGTAAGGCTTCTGATGCGAGTTTCTATTGAATTTGAGAGTTTTGCAAGTGTGGGAGTGTGTTTCTTTCAAACTGAGTATCTTTACATCGTTTGCGTATGTTTACTATTCCAATTGTGTATCTTTACATCGTTTGCGTATCTTTACTATTCCAAATGTGTATCTTTTCATTTCTCGTTTGAGTATCTTTCTGTAAGGCTTTCTGATGCGAGTTTCTATTGAATTTGAGAGTTTTGCAAGTGTGGGAGTGTGTTTCTTTCAAACTGAGTATCTTTACATCGTTTGCGTATCTTTACTATTCCAATTGTGTATCTTTACATCGTTTGCGTATCTTTACTATTCCAATTGTGTATCTTTACATCATTTGCGTATCTTTACTATTCCAATTCAGTATCTTTTCATTTCTCGTTTGAGTATCTTTCTGTAAGGCTTTCTGATGCGAGTTTCTATTGAATTTCAGAGTTTTGCAAGTGTGGGAGTGTGTTTCTTTCAAACTGAGTATCTTTACATCGTTTGCGTATGTTTACTATTCCAATTGTGTATCTTTTCATCGTTTGCGTATCTTTACTATTCCAATTGTGTATCTTTTCTTTTGTCGTTTGAGTATCTTTCTGTAAGGCTTCTGATGCGAGTTTCTATTGTATTTGAGAGTTTTGCAAGTGTGGGAGTGTGTTTCTTTCAAACTGAGTATCTTTACATCGTTTGCGTATCTTTACTATTCCAATTGTGTATCTTTACATCGTTTGCGTATCTTTACTATTCCAATTGTGTATCTTTACATCGTTTGCGTATCTTTACTATTCCAATTGTGTATCTTTACATCGTTTGCGTATCTTTACTATACCAATTGTGTATCTTTTCATTTCTCGTTTGAGTATCTTTCTGTAAGTCTTCTGATGCGAGTTTCTATTGAATTTGAGAGTTTTGCAAGTGTGGGAGTGTGTTTCTTTCAAACTGAGTATCTTTACATCGTTTGCGTATCTTTACTATTCCAATTGTGTATCTTTACATCGTTTGCGTATCTTTACTATTCCAATTGTGTATCTTTTCATTTCTCGTTTGAGTATCTTTCTGTAAGGCTTGTGATGCGAGTTTCTATTGTATTTGAGAGTTTTGCAAGTGTGGGAGTGTGTTTCTTTCAAACTGAGTATCTTTACATCGTTTGCGTATGTTTACTATTCCAATTGTGTATCTTTAAATCGTTTGCGTATCTTTACTATTCCAATTCAGTATCTTTTCATTTCTCGTTTGAGTATCTTTCTGTAAGGCTTTCTGATGCGAGTTTCTATTGAATTTGAGAGTTTTGCAAGTGTGGGAGTGTGTTTCTTTCAAACTGAGTATCTTTACATCGTTTGCGTATCTTTACTATTCCAATTGTGTATCTTTTCATCGTTTGCGTATCTTTACTATTCCAAATGTGTATCTTTTCATTTCTCGTTTGAGTATCTTTCTGTAAGGCTTTCTGATGCGAGTTTCTATTGAATTTGAGAGTTTTGCAAGTGTGGGAGTTTCTTTCAAACTGAGTATCTTTACATCGTTTGCGTATCTTTACTATTCCAATTGTGTATCTTTAAATCGTTTGCGTATCTTTACTATTCCAATTGTGTATCTTTTCATTTCTCGTTTGAGTATCTTTCTGTAAGGCTTTTTGATGCGAGTTTCTATTGAATTTCAGAGTTTTGCAAGTGTGGGAGTGTGTTTCTTTCAAACTGAGTATCTTTACATCGTTTGCGTATGTTTACTATTCCAATTGTGTATCTTTTCATCGTTTGCGTATCTTTACTATTCCAATTGTGTATCTTTTCTTTTCTCGTTTGAGTATCTTTCTATAAGGCTTCTGATGCGAGTTTCTATTGTATTTGAGAGTTTTGCAAGTGTGGGAGTGTGTTTCTTTCAAACTGAGTATCTTTACATCGTTTGCGTATCTTTACTATTCCAATTGTGTATCTTTACATCGTTTGCGTATCTTTACTATTCCAATTGTGTATCTTTACATCGTTTGCGTATCTTTACTATTCCATTTGTGTATCTTTTCATTTCTCGTTTGAGTATCTTTCTGTAAGTCTTCTGATGCGAGTTTCTATTGAATTTGAGAGTTTTGCAAGTGTGGGAGTGTGTTTCTTTCAAACTGAGTATCTTTACATCGTTTGCGTATCTTTACTATTCCAATTGTGTATCTTTTCATTTCTCGTTTGAGTATCTTTCTGTAAGGCTTTCTGATGCGAGTTTCTATTGTATTTGAGAGTTTTGCAAGTGTGGGAGTGTGTTTCTTTCAAACTAAGTATCTTTACATCGTTTGCGTATCTTTACTATTCCAATTGTGTATCTTTAAATCGTTTGCGTATCTTTACTATTCCAATTCACTATCTTTTCATTTCTCGTTTCAGTATCTTTTTGTAAGGCTTTCTGATGCGAGTTTCTATTGAATTTAAGAGTTTTGCAAGTGTGGGAGTGTGTTTCTTTCAAACTGAGTATCTTTACATCGTTTGCGTATCTTTACTATTCCAATTGTGTATCTTTACATCGTTTGCGTATCTTTACTATTCCAATTGTGTATCTTTTCATTTCTCGTTTGAGTATCTTTCTGTAAGGCTTCTGATGCGAGTTTCTATTGAATTTGAGAGTTTTGCAAGTGTGGGAGTGTGTTTCTTTCAAACTGAGTATCTTTACATCGTTTGCGTATCTTTACTATTCCAATTGTGTATCTTTTCATTTCTCGTTTGAGTATCTTTCTGTAAGTCTTCTGTTGCGAGTTTCTATTGAATTTGAGAGTTTTGCAAGTGTGGGAGTGTGTTTCTTTCAAACTGAGTATCTTTACATCGTTTGCGTATCTTTACTATTCCAATTGTGTATCTTTACATCGTTTGCGTATCTTTACTATTCCAATTGTGTATCTTTTCATTTCTCGTTTGAGTATCTTTCTGTAAGGCTTGTGATGCGAGTTTCTATTGTATTTGAGAGTTTTGCAAGTGTGGGAGTGTGTTTCTTTCAAACTGAGTATCTTTACATCGTTTGCGTATGTTTACTATTCCAATTGTGTATCTTTAAATCGTTTGCGTATCTTTACTATTCCAATTCAGTATCTTTTCATTTCTCGTTTGAGTATCTTTCTGTAAGGCTTTCTGATGCGAGTTTCTATTGAATTTGAGAGTTTTGCAAGTGTGGGAGTGTGTTTCTTTCAAACTGAGTATCTTTACATCGTTTGCGTATCTTTACTATTCCAATTGTGTATCTTTACATCGTTTGCGTATCTTTACTATTCCAATTGTGTATCTTTTCATTTCTCGTTTGAGTATCTTTCTGTAAGGCTTGTGATGCGAGTTTCTATTGTATTTGAGAGTTTTGCAAGTGTGGGAGTGTGTTTCTTTCAAACTGAGTATCTTTACATCGTTTGCGTATCTTTACTATTCCAATTGTGTATCTTTAAATCGTTTGCGTATCTTTACTATTCCAATTGTGTATCTTTTCATTTCTCGTTTGAGTATCTTTCTGTAAGGCTTCTGATGCGAGTTTCTATTGAATTTGAGAGTTTTGCAAGTGTGGGAGTGTGTTTCTTTCAAACTGAGTATCTTTACATCGTTTGCGTATGTTTACTATTCCAATTGTGTATCTTTACATCGTTTGCGTATCTTTACTATTCCAAATGTGTATCTTTTCATTTCTCGTTTGAGTATCTTTCTGTAAGGCTTTCTGATGCGAGTTTCTATTGAATTTGAGAGTTTTGCAAGTGTGGGAGTGTGTTTCTTTCAAACTGAGTATCTTTACATCGTTTGCGTATCTTTACTATTCCAATTGTGTATCTTTACATCGTTTGCGTATCTTTACTATTCCAATTGTGTATCTTTACATCATTTGCGTATCTTTACTATTCCAATTCAGTATCTTTTCATTTCTCGTTTGAGTATCTTTCTGTAAGGCTTTCTGATGCGAGTTTCTATTGAATTTCAGAGTTTTGCAAGTGTGGGAGTGTGTTTCTTTCAAACTGAGTATCTTTACATCGTTTGCGTATGTTTACTATTCCAATTGTGTATCTTTTCATCGTTTGCGTATCTTTACTATTCCAATTGTGTATCTTTTCTTTTGTCGTTTGAGTATCTTTCTGTAAGGCTTCTGATGCGAGTTTCTATTGTATTTGAGAGTTTTGCAAGTGTGGGAGTGTGTTTCTTTCAAACTGAGTATCTTTACATCGTTTGCGTATCTTTACTATTCCAATTGTGTATCTTTACATCGTTTGCGTATCTTTACTATTCCAATTGTGTATCTTTACATCGTTTGCGTATCTTTACTATTCCAATTGTGTATCTTTACATCGTTTGCGTATCTTTACTATACCAATTGTGTATCTTTTCATTTCTCGTTTGAGTATCTTTCTGTAAGTCTTCTGATGCGAGTTTCTATTGAATTTGAGAGTTTTGCAAGTGTGGGAGTGTGTTTCTTTCAAACTGAGTATCTTTACATCGTTTGCGTATCTTTACTATTCCAATTGTGTATCTTTACATCGTTTGCGTATCTTTACTATTCCAATTGTGTATCTTTTCATTTCTCGTTTGAGTATCTTTCTGTAAGGCTTGTGATGCGAGTTTCTATTGTATTTGAGAGTTTTGCAAGTGTGGGAGTGTGTTTCTTTCAAACTGAGTATCTTTACATCGTTTGCGTATGTTTACTATTCCAATTGTGTATCTTTAAATCGTTTGCGTATCTTTACTATTCCAATTCAGTATCTTTTCATTTCTCGTTTGAGTATCTTTCTGTAAGGCTTTCTGATGCGAGTTTCTATTGAATTTGAGAGTTTTGCAAGTGTGGGAGTGTGTTTCTTTCAAACTGAGTATCTTTACATCGTTTGCGTATCTTTACTATTCCAATTGTGTATCTTTTCATCGTTTGCGTATCTTTACTATTCCAAATGTGTATCTTTTCATTTCTCGTTTGAGTATCTTTCTGTAAGGCTTTCTGATGCGAGTTTCTATTGAATTTGAGAGTTTTGCAAGTGTGGGAGTTTCTTTCAAACTGAGTATCTTTACATCGTTTGCGTATCTTTACTATTCCAATTGTGTATCTTTAAATCGTTTGCGTATCTTTACTATTCCAATTGTGTATCTTTTCATTTCTCGTTTGAGTATCTTTCTGTAAGGCTTTCTGATGCGAGTTTCTATTGAATTTCAGAGTTTTGCAAGTGTGGGAGTGTGTTTCTTTCAAACTGAGTATCTTTACATCGTTTGCGTATGTTTACTATTCCAATTGTGTATCTTTTCATCGTTTGCGTATCTTTACTATTCCAATTGTGTATCTTTTCTTTTCTCGTTTGAGTATCTTTCTATAAGGCTTCTGATGCGAGTTTCTATTGTATTTGAGAGTTTTGCAAGTGTGGGAGTGTGTTTCTTTCAAACTGAGTATCTTTACATCGTTTGCGTATCTTTACTATTCCAATTGTGTATCTTTACATCGTTTGCGTATCTTTACTATTCCAATTGTGTATCTTTACATCGTTTGCGTATCTTTACTATTCCATTTGTGTATCTTTTCATTTCTCGTTTGAGTATCTTTCTGTAAGTCTTCTGATGCGAGTTTCTATTGAATTTGAGAGTTTTGCAAGTGTGGGAGTGTGTTTCTTTCAAACTGAGTATCTTTACATCGTTTGCGTATCTTTACTATTCCAATTGTGTATCTTTTCATTTCTCGTTTGAGTATCTTTCTGTAAGGCTTTCTGATGCGAGTTTCTATTGTATTTGAGAGTTTTGCAAGTGTGGGAGTGTGTTTCTTTCAAACTAAGTATCTTTACATCGTTTGCGTATCTTTACTATTCCAATTGTGTATCTTTAAATCGTTTGCGTATCTTTACTATTCCAATTCACTATCTTTTCATTTCTCGTTTCAGTATCTTTTTGTAAGGCTTTCTGATGCGAGTTTCTATTGAATTTAAGAGTTTTGCAAGTGTGGGAGTGTGTTTCTTTCAAACTGAGTATCTTTACATCGTTTGCGTATCTTTACTATTCCAATTGTGTATCTTTACATCGTTTGCGTATCTTTACTATTCCAATTGTGTATCTTTTCATTTCTCGTTTGAGTATCTTTCTGTAAGGCTTCTGATGCGAGTTTCTATTGAATTTGAGAGTTTTGCAAGTGTGGGAGTGTGTTTCTTTCAAACTGAGTATCTTTACATCGTTTGCGTATCTTTACTATTCCAATTGTGTATCTTTACATCGTTTGCGTATCTTTACTATTCCAATTGTGTATCTTTTCATTTCTCGTTTGAGTATCTTTCTGTAAGGCTTGTGATGCGAGTTTCTATTGTATTTGAAAGTTTTGCAAGTGTGGGAGTGTGTTTCTTTCAAACTGAGTATCTTTACATCGTTTGCGTATCTTTACTATTCCAATTGTGTATCTTTAAATCGTTTGCGTATCTTTACTATTCCAATTGTGTATCTTTTCATTTCTCGTTTGAGTATCTTTCTGTAAGGCTTCTGATGCGAGTTTCTATTGAATTTGAGAGTTTTGCAAGTGTGGGAGTGTGTTTCTTTCAAACTGAGTATCTTTACATCGTTTGCGTATCTTTACTATTCCAATTGTGTATCTTTACATCGTTTCCGTATCTTTACTATTCCAATTGTGTATCTTTACATCGTTTGCGTATCTTTACTATTCCAATTGTGTATCTTTACATCGTTTGCGTATCTTTACTATTCCAATTCAGTATCTTTTCATTTCTCGTTTGAGTATCTTTCTGTAAGGCTTTCTGATGCGAGTTTCTATTGAATTTCAGAGTTTTGCAAGTGTGGGAGTGTGTTTCTTTCAAACTGAGTATCTTTACATCGTTTGCGTATCTTTACTATTCCAATTGTGTATCTTTACATCGTTTGCGTATCTTTACTATTCCAATTGTGTATCTTTAAATCGTTTGCGTATCTTTACTATTCCAATTGTGTATCTTTTCATTTCTCGTTTGAGTATCTTTCTGTAAGGCTTTCTGATGCGAGTTTCTATTGAATTTCAGAGTTTTGCAAGTGTGGGAGTGTGTTTCTTTCAAACTGAGTATCTTTACATCGTTTGCGTATCTTTACTATTCCAATTGTGTATCTTTACATCGTTTGCGTATCTTTACTATTCCATTTGTGTATCTTTTCATTTCTCGTTTGAGTATCTTTCTGTAAGTCTTCTGATGCGAGTTTCTATTGAATTTGAGAGTTTTGCAAGTGTGGGAGTGTGTTTCTTTCAAATTGAGTATCTTTACATCGTTTGCGTATCTTTACTATTCCAATTGTGTATCTTTACATCGTTTCCGTATCTTTACTATTCCAATTGTGTATCTTTACATCGTTTGCGTATCTTTACTATTCCAATTCAGTATCTTTTCATTTCTCGTTTGAGTATCTTTCTGTAAGGCTTTCTGATGCGAGTTTCTATTGAATTTCAGAGTTTTGCAAGTGTGGGAGTGTGTTTCTTTCAAACTGAGTATCTTTACATCGTTTGCGTATCTTTACTATTCCAATTGTGTATCTTTTCATCGTTTGCGTATCTTTACTATTCCAATTGTGTATCTTTTCTTTTCTCGTTTGAGTATCTTTCTGTAAGGCTTCTGATGCTAGTTTCTATTGTATTTGAGAGTTTTGCAAGTGTGGGAGTGTGTTTCTTTCAAACTGAGTATCTTTACATCGTTTGCGTATCTTCACTATTCCAATTGTGTATCTTTACATCGTTTGCGTATCTTTACTATTCCAATTGTGTATCTTTACATCGTTTGCGTATCTTTACTATTCCAATTGTGTATCTTTTCATTTCTCGTTTGAGTATCTTTCTGTAAGTCTTCTGATGCGAGTTTCTATTGAATTTGAGAGTTTTGCAAGTGTGGGAGTGTGTTTCTTTCAAACTGAGTATCTTTACATCGTTTGCGTATCTTTACTATTCCAATTGTGTATCTTTACATCGTTTGCGTATCTTTACTATTCCAATTGTGTATCTTTTCATTTCTCCTTTGAGTATCTTTCTATAAGGCTTTCTGATGCGAGTTTCTATTGTATTTGAGAGTTTTGCAAGTGTGGGAGTGTGTTTCTTTCAAACTGAGTATCTTTACATCGTTTGCGTATCTTTACTATTCCAATTGTGTATCTTTACATCGTTTCCGTATCTTTACTATTCCAATTGTGTATCTTTACATCGTTTGCGTATCTTTACTATTCCAATTGTGTATCTTTACATCGTTTGCGTATCTTTACTATTCCAATTCAGTATCTTTTCATTTCTCGTTTGAGTATCTTTCTGTAAGGCTTTCTGATGCGAGTTTCTATTGAATTTCAGAGTTTTGCAAGTGTGGGAGTGTGTTTCTTTCAAACTGAGTATCTTTACATCGTTTGCGTATGTTTACTATTCCAATTGTGTATCTTTTCATCGTTTGCGTATCTTTACTATTCCAATTGTGTATCTTTTCTTTTGTCGTTTGAGTATCTTTCTGTAAGGCTTCTGATGCGAGTTTCTATTGTATTTGAGAGTTTTGCAAGTGTGGGAGTGTGTTTCTTTCAAACTGAGTATCTTTACATCGTTTGCGTATCTTTACTATTCCAATTGTGTATCTTTACATCGTTTGCGTATCTTTACTATTCCAATTGTGTATCTTTTCATTTCTCGTTTGAGTATCTTTCTGTAAGTCTTCTGATGCGAGTTTTTATTGAATTTGAGAGTTTTGCAAGTGTGGGAGTGTGTTTCTTTCAAACTGAGTATCTTTACATCGTTTGCGTATCTTTACTATTCCAATTGTGTATCTTTACATCGTTTCCGTATCTTTACTATTCCAATTGTGTATCTTTACATCGTTTGCGTATCTTTACTATTCCAATTGTGTATCTTTACATCGTTTGCGTATCTTTACTATTCCAATTCAGTATCTTTTCATTTCTCGTTTGAGTATCTTTCTGTAAGGCTTTCTGATGCGAGTTTCTATTGAATTTCAGAGTTTTGCAAGTGTGGGAGTGTGTTTCTTTCAAACTGAGTATCTTTACATCGTTTGCGTATCTTTACTATTCCAATTGTGTATCTTTACATCGTTTCCGTATCTTTACTATTCCAATTGTGTATCTTTACATCGTTTGCGTATCTTTACTATTCCAATTGTGTATCTTTACATCGTTTGCGTATCTTTACTATTCCAATTCAGTATCTTTTCATTTCTCGTTTGAGTATCTTTCTGTAAGGCTTTCTGATGCGAGTTTCTATTGAATTTCAGAGTTTTGCAAGTGTGGGAGTGTGTTTCTTTCAAACTGAGTATCTTTACATCGTTTGCGTATGTTTACTATTCCAATTGTGTATCTTTTCATCGTTTGCGTATCTTTACTATTCCAATTGTGTATCTTTTCTTTTGTCGTTTGAGTATCTTTCTGTAAGGCTTGTGATGCGAGTTTCTATTGTATTTGAGAGTTTTGCAAGTGTGGGAGTGTGTTTCTTTCAAACTGAGTATCTTTACATCGTTTGCGTATCTTTACTATTCCAATTGTGTATCTTTACATCGTTTGCGTATCTTTACTATTCCAATTGTGTATCTTTTCATTTCTCGTTTGAGTATCTTTCTGTAAGTCTTCTGATGCGAGTTTTTATTGAATTTGAGAGTTTTGCAAGTGTGGGAGTGTGTTTCTTTCAAACTGAGTATCTTTACATCGTTTGCGTATCTTTACTATTCCAATTGTGTATCTTTACATCGTTTCCGTATCTTTACTATTCCAATTGTGTATCTTTACATCGTTTGCGTATCTTTACTATTCCAATTGTGTATCTTTACATCGTTTGCGTATCTTTACTATTCCAATTCAGTATCTTTTCATTTCTCGTTTGAGTATCTTTCTGTAAGGCTTTCTGATGCGAGTTTCTATTGAATTTCAGAGTTTTGCAAGTGTGGGAGTGTGTTTCTTTCAAACTGAGTATCTTTACATCGTTTGCGTATCTTTACTATTCCAATTGTGTATCTTTACATCGTTTCCGTATCTTTACTATTCCAATTGTGTATCTTTACATCGTTTGCGTATCTTTACTATTCCAATTGTGTATCTTTACATCGTTTGCGTATCTTTACTATTCCAATTCAGTATCTTTTCATTTCTCGTTTGAGTATCTTTCTGTAAGGCTTTCTGATGCGAGTTTCTATTGAATTTCAGAGTTTTGCAAGTGTGGGAGTGTGTTTCTTTCAAACTGAGTATCTTTACATCGTTTGCGTATGTTTACTATTCCAATTGTGTATCTTTTCATCGTTTGCGTATCTTTACTATTCCAATTGTGTATCTTTTCTTTTGTCGTTTGAGTATCTTTCTGTAAGGCTTCTGATGCGAGTTTCTATTGTATTTGAGAGTTTTGCAAGTGTGGGAGTGTGTTTCTTTCAAACTGAGTATCTTTACATCGTTTGCGTATCTTTACTATTCCAATTGTGTATCTTTACATCGTTTGCGTATCTTTACTATTCCAATTGTGTATCTTTTCATTTCTCGTTTGAGTATCTTTCTGTAAGTCTTCTGATGCGAGTTTCTATTGAATTTGAGAGTTTTGCAAGTGTGGGAGTGTGTTTCTTTCAAACTGAGTATCTTTACATCGTTTGCGTATCTTTACTATTCCAATTGTGTATCTTTACATCGTTTGCGTATCTTTACTATTCCAATTGTGTATCTTTTCATTTCTCGTTTGCGTATCTTTACTATTCCAATTGTGTATCTTTTCATTTCTCGTTTGCGTATCTTTACTATTCCAATTGTGTATCTTTTCATTTCTCGTTTGAGTATCTTTCTGTAAGGCTTTCTGATGCGAGTTTCTATTGAATTTCAGAGTTTTGCAAGTGTGGGAGTGTGTTTCTTTCAAACTGAGTATCTTTACATCGTTTGCGTATCTTTACTATTCCAATTGTGTATCTTTACATCGTTTGCGTATCTTTACTATTCCAAATGTGTATCTTTTCATTTCTCGTTTGAGTAACTTTCTGTAAGGCTTTCTGATGCGAGTTTCTATTGAATTTGAGAGTTTTGCAAGTGTGGGAGTGTGTTTCTTTCAAACTGAGTATCTTTACATCGTTTGCGTATCTTTACTATTCCAATTGTGTATCTTTACATCGTTTCCGTATCTTTACTATTCCAATTGTGTATCTTTACATCGTTTGCGTATCTTTACTATTCCAATTGTGTATCTTTACATCGTTTGCGTATCTTTACTATTCCAATTCAGTATCTTTTCATTTCTCGTTTGAGTATCTTTCTGTAAGGCTTTCTGATGCGAGTTTCTATTGAATTTCAGAGTTTTGCAAGTGTGGGAGTGTGTTTCTTTCAAACTGAGTATCTTTACATCGTTTGCGTATGTTTACTATTCCAATTGTGTATCTTTACATCGTTTGCGTATCTTTACTATTCCAATTGTGTATCTTTTCTTTTCTCGTTTGAGTATCTTTCTGTAAGGCTTCTGATGCGAGTTTCTATTGTATTTGAGAGTTTTGCAAGTGTGGGAGTGTGTTTCTTTCAAACTGAGTATCTTTACATCGTTTGCGTATCTTTACTATTCCAATTGTGTATCTTTACATCGTTTGCGTATCTTTACTATTCCAATTGTGTATCTTTACATCGTTTGCGTATCTTTACTATTCCAATTGTGTATCTTTTCATTTCTCGTTTGAGTATCTTTCTGTAAGTCTTCTGATGCGAGTTTCTATTGAATTTGAGAGTTTTGCAAGTGTGGGAGTGTGTTTCTTTCAAACTGAGTATCTTTACATCGTTTGCGTATCTTTACTATTACAATTGTGTATCTTTACATCGTTTGCGTATCTTTACTATTCCAATTGTGTATCTTTTCATTTCTCGTTTGAGTATCTTTCTGTAAGGCTTGTGATGCGAGTTTCTATTGTATTTGAGAGTTTTGCAAGTGTGGGAGTGTGTTTCTTTCAAACTGAGTATCTTTACATCGTTTGCGTATGTTTACTATTCCAATTGTGTATCTTTAAATCGTTTGCGTATCTTTACTATTCCAATTCAGTATCTTTTCATTTCTCGTTTGAGTATCTTTCTGTAAGGCTTTCTGATGCGAGTTTCTATTGAATTTGAGAGTTTTGCAAGTGTGGGAGTGTGTTTCTTTCAAACTGAGTATCTTTACATCGTTTGCGTATCTTTACTATTCCAATTGTGTATCTTTACATCGTTTGCGTATCTTTACTATTACAATTGTGTATCTTTTCATTTCTCGTTTGAGTATCTTTCTGTAAGGCTTGTGATGCGAGTTTCTATTGTATTTGAGAGTTTTGCAAGTGTGGGAGTGTGTTTCTTTCAAACTGAGTATCTTTACATCGTTTGCGTATCTTTACTATTCCAATTGTGTATCTTTTCTTTTCTCGTTTGAGTATCTTTCTGTAAGGCTTCTGATGCGAGTTTCTATTGTATTTGAGAGTTTTGCAAGTGTGGGAGTGTGTTTCTTTCAAACTGAGTATCTTTACATCGTTTGCGTATGTTTACTATTCCAATTGTGTATCTTTACATCGTTTGCGTATCTTTACTATTCCAAATGTGTATCTTTTCATTTCTCGTTTAAGTATCTTTCTGTAAGGCTTTCTGATGCGAGTTTCTATTGAATTTGAGAGTTTTGCAAGTGTGGGAGTGTGTTTCTTTCAAACTGAGTATCTTTACATCGTTTGCGTATCTTTACTATTCCAATTGTGTATCTTTACATCGTTTGCGTATCTTTACTATTCCAATTGTGTATCTTTTCATTTCTCGTTTGAGTATCTTTCTGTAAGGCTTGTGATGCGAGTTTCTATTGTATTTGAGAGTTTTGCAAGTGTGGGAGTGTGTTTCTTTCAAACTGAGTATCTTTACATCGTTTGCGTATCTTTACTATTCCAATTGTGTATCTTTACATCGTTTGCGTATCTTTACTATTCCAATTGTGTATCTTTACATCGTTTGCGTATCTTTACTATTCCAATTCAGTATCTTTTCATTTCTCGTTTGAGTATCTTTCTGTAAGGCTTTCTGATGCGAGTTTCTATTGAATTTCAGAGTTTTGCAAGTGTGGGAGTGTGTTTCTTTCAAACTGAGTATCTTTACATCGTTTGCGTATCTTTACTATTCCAATTGTGTATCTTTACATCGTTTGCGTATCTTTACTATTACAATTGTGTATCTTTTCATTTCTCGTTTGAGTATCTTTCTGTAAGGCTTGTGATGCGAGTTTCTATTGTATTTGAGAGTTTTGCAAGTGTGGGAGTGTGTTTCTTTCAAACTGAGTATCTTTACATCGTTTGCGTATCTTTACTATTCCAATTGTGTATCTTTTCTTTTCTCGTTTGAGTATCTTTCTGTAAGGCTTCTGATGCGAGTTTCTATTGTATTTGAGAGTTTTGCAAGTGTGGGAGTGTGTTTCTTTCAAACTGAGTATCTTTACATCGTTTCCGTATCTTTACTATTCCAATTGTGTATCTTTACATCGTTTGCGTATCTTTACTATTCCAATTGTGTATCTTTACATCGTTTGCGTATCTTTACTATTCCAATTCAGTATCTTTTCATTTCTTGTTTGAGTATCTTTCTGTAAGGCTTTCTGATGCGAGTTTCTATTGAATTTCAGAGTTTTGCAAGTGCGGGAGTGTGTTTCTTTCAAACTGAGTATCTTTACATCGTTTGCATATCTTTACTATTCCAATTGTGTATCTTTACATCGTTTGCGTATCTTTACTATTCCAATTGTGTATCTTTTCATTTCTCGTTTGAGTATCTTTCTGTAAGGCTTGTGATGCGAGTTTCTATTGTATTTGAGAGTTTTGCAAGTGTGGGAGTGTGTTTCTTTCAAACTGAGTATCTTTACATCGTTTGCGTATCTTTACTATTCCAATTGTGTATCTTTAAATCGTTTGCGTATCTTTACTATTCCAATTGTGTATCTTTTCATTTCTCGTTTGAGTATCTTTCTGTAAGGCTTCTGATGCGAGTTTCTATTGAATTTGAGAGTTTTGCAAGTGTGGGAGTGTGTTTCTTTCAAACTGAGTATCTTTACATCGTTTGCGTATGTTTACTATTCCAATTGTGTATCTTTACATCGTTTGCGTATCTTTACTATTCCAAATGTGTATCTTTTCATTTCTCGTTTGAGTATCTTTCTGTAAGGCTTTCTGATGCGAGTTTCTATTGAATTTTAGAGTTTTGCAAGTATGGGAGTGTGTTTCTTTCAAACTGAGTATCTTTACATCGTTTGCGTATCTTTACTATTCCAATTGTGTATCTTTACATCGTTTCCGTATCTTTACTATTCCAATTGTGTATCTTTACATCGTTTGCGTATCTTTACTATTCCAATTGTGTATCTTTACATCGTTTGCGTATCTTTACTATTCCAATTCAGTATCTTTTCATTTCTTGTTTGAGTATCTTTCTGTAAGGCTTTCTGATGCGAGTTTCTATTGAATTTCAGAGTTTTGCAAGTGTGGGAGTGTGTTTCTTTCAAACTGAGTATCTTTACATCGTTTGCGTATGTTTACTATTCCAATTGTGTATCTTTTCATCGTTTGCGTATCTTTACTATTCCAATTGTGTATCTTTTCTTTTCTCGTTTGAGTATCTTTCTGTAAGGCTTCTGATGCGAGTTTCTATTGTATTTGAGAGTTTTGCAAGTGTGGGAGTGTGTTTCTTTCAAACGGAGTATCTTTACATCGTTTGCGTATCTTTACTATTCCAATTGTGTATCTTTACATCGTTTGCGTATCTTTACTATTCCAATTGTGTATCTTTACATCGTTTGCGTATCTTTACTATTCCAATTGTGTATCTTTTCATTTCTCGTTTGAGTATCTTTCTGTAAGTCTTCTGATGCGAGTTTCTATTGAATTTGAGAGTTTTGCAAGTGTGGGAGTGTGTTTCTTTCAAACTGAGTATCTTTACATCGTTTGCGTATCTTTACTATTCCAATTGTGTATCTTTACATCGTTTGCGTATCTTTACTATTCCAATTGTGTATCTTTTCATTTCTCGTTTGAGTATCTTTCTGTAAGGCTTTCTGATGCGAGTTTCTATTGTATTTAAGAGTTTTGCAAGTGTGGGAGTGTGTTTCTTTCAAACTGAGTATCTTTACATCGTTTGCGTATCTTTACTATTCCAATTGTGTATCTTTAAATCGTTTGCGTATCTTTACTATTCCAATTCAGTATCTTTTCATTTCTCGTTTGAGTATCTTTCTGTAAGGCTTTCTGATGCGAGTTTCTCTTGAATTTGAGAGTTTTGCAAGTGTGGGAGTGTGTTTCTTTCAAACTGAGTATCTTTACATCGTTTGCGTATCTTTACTATTCCAATTGTGTATCTTTACATCGTTTGCGTATCTTTAATATTCCAATTGTGTATCTTTTCATTTCTCGTTTGAGTATCTTTCTGTAAGGCTTGTGATGCGAGTTTCTATTGTATTTGAGAGTTTTGCAAGTGTGGGAGTGTGTTTCTTTCAAACTGAGTATCTTTACATTGTTTGCGTATCTTTACTATTCCAATTGTGTATCTTTAAATCGTTTGCGTATCTTTACTATTCCAATTGTGTATCTTTTCATTTCTCGTTTTAGTATCTTTCTGTAAGGCTTCTGATGCGAGTTTCTATTGAATTTGAGAGTTTTGCAAGTGTGGGAGTGTGTTTCTTTCAAACTGAGTATCTTTACATCGTTTGCGTATCTTTACTATTCCAATTGTGTATCTTTACATCGTTTGCGTATCTTTACTATTCCAATTGTGTATCTTTTCATTTCTCGTTTGAGTATCTTTCTGTAAGTCTTCTGATGCGAGTTTCTATTGAATTTGAGAGTTTTGCAAGTGTGGGAGTGTGTTTCTTTCAAACTGAGTATCTTTACATCGTTTGCGTATCTTTACTATTCCAATTGTGTATCTTTACATCGTTTGCGTATCTTTACTTTTCCAATTGTGTATCTTTTCATTTCTCGCTTGAGTATCTTTCTGTAAGGCTTTGTGATGCGAGTTTCTATTGTATTTGAGAGTTTTGCAAGTGTGGGAGTGTGTTTCTTTCAAACTGAGTATCTTTACATCGTTTGCGTATCTTTACTATTCCAATTGTGTATCTTTTCATTTCTCGTTTGAGTATCTTTCGGTAAGGCTTCTGATGCGAGTTTCAATTGAATTTGAGAGTTTTGCAAGTGTGGGAGTGTGTTTCTTTCAAACTGAGTATCTTTACATCGTTTGCGTATCTTTACTATTCCAATTGTGTATCTTTACATCGTTTGCGTATCTTTACTATTCCAATTGTGTATCTTTTCATTTCTCGTTTGAGTATCTTTCTGTAAGCCTTCTGATGCGAGTTTCTATTGAATTTGAGAGTTTTGCAAGTGTGGGAGTGTGTTTCTTTCAAACTGAGTATCTTTACATCGTTTGCGTATCTTTACTATTCCAATTGTGTATCTTTACATCGTTTGCGTATCTTTAATATTCCAATTGTGTATCTTTTCATTTCTCGTTTGAGTATCTTTCTGTAAGGCTTGTGATGCGAGTTTCTATTGTATTTGAGAGTTTTGCAAGTGTGGGAGTGTGTTTCTTTCAAACTGAGTATCTTTACATTGTTTGCGTATCTTTACTATTCCAATTGTGTATCTTTAAATCGTTTGCGTATCTTTACTATTCCAATTGTGTATCTTTTCATTTCTCGTTTTAGTATCTTTCTGTAAGGCTTCTGATGCGAGTTTCTATTGAATTTGAGAGTTTTGCAAGTGTGGGAGTGTGTTTCTTTCAAACTGAGTATCTTTACATCGTTTGCGTATCTTTACTATTCCAATTGTGTATCTTTACATCGTTTGCGTATCTTTAATATTCCAATTGTGTATCTTTTCATTTCTCGTTTGAGTATCTTTCTGTAAGGCTTGTGATGCGAGTTTCTATTGTATTTGAGAGTTTTGCAAGTGTGGGAGTGTGTTTCTTTCAAACTGAGTATCTTTACATTGTTTGCGTATCTTTACTATTCCAATTGTGTATCTTTAAATCGTTTGCGTATCTTTACTATTCCAATTGTGTATCTTTTCATTTCTCGTTTTAGTATCTTTCTGTAAGGCTTCTGATGCGAGTTTCTATTGAATTTGAGAGTTTTGCAAGTGTGGGAGTGTGTTTCTTTCAAACTGAGTATCTTTACATCGTTTGCGTATCTTTACTATTCCAATTGTGTATCTTTACATCGTTTGCGTATCTTTACTATTCCAATTGTGTATCTTTTCATTTCTCGTTTGAGTATCTTTCTGTAAGTCTTCTGATGCGAGTTTCTATTGAATTTGAGAGTTTTGCAAGTGTGGGAGTGTGTTTCTTTCAAACTGAGTATCTTTACATCGTTTGCGTATCTTTACTATTCCAATTGTGTATCTTTACATCGTTTGCGTATCTTTACTTTTCCAATTGTGTATCTTTTCATTTCTCGCTTGAGTATCTTTCTGTAAGGCTTTGTGATGCGAGTTTCTATTGTATTTGAGAGTTTTGCAAGTGTGGGAGTGTGTTTCTTTCAAACTGAGTATCTTTACATCGTTTGCGTATCTTTACTATTCCAATTGTGTATCTTTTCATTTCTCGTTTGAGTATCTTTCGGTAAGGCTTCTGATGCGAGTTTCAATTGAATTTGAGAGTTTTGCAAGTGTGGGAGTGTGTTTATTTCAAACTGAGTATCTTTACATCGTTTGCGTATGTTTACTATTCCAATTGTGTATCTTTACATCGTTTGCGTATCTTTACTATTCCAATTGTGTATCTTTTCATTTCTCGTTTGAGTATCTTTCTGTAAGCCTTCTGATGCGAGTTTCTATTGAATTTGAGAGTTTTGCAAGTGTGGGAGTGTGTTTCTTTCAAACTGAGTATCTTTACATCGTTTGCGTATCTTTACTATTCCAATTGTGTATCTTTACATCGTTTGCGTATCTTTAATATTCCAATTGTGTATCTTTTCATTTCTCGTTTGAGTATCTTTCTGTAAGGCTTGTGATGCGAGTTTCTATTGTATTTGAGAGTTTTGCAAGTGTGGGAGTGTGTTTCTTTCAAACTGAGTATCTTTACATTGTTTGCGTATCTTTACTATTCCAATTGTGTATCTTTAAATCGTTTGCGTATCTTTACTATTCCAATTGTGTATCTTTTCATTTCTCGTTTTAGTATCTTTCTGTAAGGCTTCTGATGCGAGTTTCTATTGAATTTGAGAGTTTTGCAAGTGTGGGAGTGTGTTTCTTTCAAACTGAGTATCTTTACATCGTTTGCGTATCTTTACTATTCCAATTGTGTATCTTTTCATTTCTCGTTTGAGTATCTTTCTGTAAGTCTTCTGATGCGAGTTTCTATTGAATTTGAGAGTTTTGCAAGTGTGGGAGTGTGTTTCTTTCAAACTGAGTATCTTTACATCGTTTGCGTATCTTTACTATTCCAATTGTGTATCTTTACATCGTTTGCGTATCTTTACTATTCCAATTGTGTATCTTTTCATTTCTCGCTTGAGTATCTTTCTGTAAGGCTTTGTGATGCGAGTTTCTATTGTATTTGAGAGTTTTGCAAGTGTGGGAGTGTGTTTCTTTCAAACTGAGTATCTTTACATCGTTTGCGTATCTTTACTATTCCAATTGTGTATCTTTTCATTTCTCGTTTGAGTATCTTTCGGTAAGGCTTCTGATGCGAGTTTCAATTGAATTTGAGAGTTTTGCAAGTGTGGGAGTGTGTTTATTTCAAACTGAGTATCTTTACATCGTTTGCGTATGTTTACTATTCCAATTGTGTATCTTTACATCGTTTGCGTATCTTTACTATTCCAATTGTGTATCTTTTCATTTCTCGTTTGAGTATCTTTCTGTAAGCCTTCTGATGCGAGTTTCTATTGAATTTGAGAGTTTTGCAAGTGTGGGAGTGTGTTTCTTTCAAACTGAGTATCTTTACATCGTTTGCGTATCTTTACTATTCCAATTGTGTATCTTTACATCGTTTGCGTATGTTTACTATTCCAATTGTGTATCTTTACATCGTTTGCGTATCTTTACTATTCCAATTGTGTATCTTTTCATTTCTCGTTTGCGTATCTTTACTATTCCAATTGTGTATCTTTTCATTTCTCGTTTGAGTATCTTTCTGTAAGCCTTCTGATGCGAGTTTCTATTGTATTTGAGAGTTTTGCAAGTGTGGGAGTGTGTTTCTTTCAAACGGAGTATCTTTACATCGTTTGCGTATCTTTACTATTCCAATTGTGTATCTTTACATCGTTTGCGTATCTTTACTATTCCAATTGTGTATCTTTACATCGTTTGCGTATCTTTACTATTCCAATTGTGTATCTTTTCATTTCTCGTTTGAGTATCTTTCTGTAAGTCTTCTGATGCGAGTTTCTATTGAATTTGAGAGTTTTGCAAGTGTGGGAGTGTGTTTCTTTCAAACTGAGTATCTTTACATCGTTTGCGTATCTTTACTATTCCAATTGTGTATCTTTACATCGTTTGCGTATCTTTACTATTCCAATTGTGTATCTTTTCATTTCTCGTTTGAGTATCTTTCTGTAAGGCTTTCTGATGCGAGTTTCTATTGTATTTAAGAGTTTTGCAAGTGTGGGAGTGTGTTTCTTTCAAACTGAGTATCTTTACATCGTTTGCGTATCTTTACTATTCCAATTGTGTATCTTTAAATCGTTTGCGTATCTTTACTATTCCAATTCAGTATCTTTTCATTTCTCGTTTGAGTATCTTTCTGTAAGGCTTTCTGATGCGAGTTTCTCTTGAATTTGAGAGTTTTGCAAGTGTGGGAGTGTGTTTCTTTCAAACTGAGTATCTTTACATCGTTTGCGTATCTTTACTATTCCAATTGTGTATCTTTACATCGTTTGCGTATCTTTAATATTCCAATTGTGTATCTTTTCATTTCTCGATTTAGTATCTTTCTGTAAGGCTTGTGATGCGAGTTTCTATTGTATTTGAGAGTTTTGCAAGTGTGGGAGTGTGTTTCTTTCAAACTGAGTATCTTTACATTGTTTGCGTATCTTTACTATTCCAATTGTGTATCTTTAAATCGTTTGCGTATCTTTACTATTCCAATTGTGTATCTTTTCATTTCTCGTTTTAGTATCTTTCTGTAAGGCTTCTGATGCGAGTTTCTATTGAATTTGAGAGTTTTGCAAGTGTGGGAGTGTGTTTCTTTCAAACTGAGTATCTTTACATCGTTTGCGTATCTTTACTATTCCAATTGTGTATCTTTACATCGTTTGCGTATCTTTACTATTCCAATTGTGTATCTTTTCATTTCTCGTTTGAGTATCTTTCTGTAAGTCTTCTGATGCGAGTTTCTATTGAATTTGAGAGTTTTGCAAGTGTGGGAGTGTGTTTCTTTCAAACTGAGTATCTTTACATCGTTTGCGTATCTTTACTATTCCAATTGTGTATCTTTACATCGTTTGCGTATCTTTACTTTTCCAATTGTGTATCTTTTCATTTCTCGCTTGAGTATCTTTCTGTAAGGCTTTGTGATGCGAGTTTCTATTGTATTTGAGAGTTTTGCAAGTGTGGGAGTGTGTTTCTTTCAAACTGAGTATCTTTACATCGTTTGCGTATCTTTACTATTCCAATTGTGTATCTTTTCATTTCTCGTTTGAGTATCTTTCGGTAAGGCTTCTGATGCGAGTTTCAATTGAATTTGAGAGTTTTGCAAGTGTGGGAGTGTGTTTATTTCAAACTGAGTATCTTTACATCGTTTGCGTATGTTTACTATTCCAATTGTGTATCTTTACATCGTTTGCGTATCTTTACTATTCCAATTGTGTATCTTTTCATTTCTCGTTTGAGTATCTTTCTGTAAGCCTTCTGATGCGAGTTTCTATTGAATTTGAGAGTTTTGCAAGTGTGGGAGTGTGTTTCTTTCAAACTGAGTATCTTTACATCGTTTGCGTATCTTTACTATTCCAATTGTGTATCTTTACATCGTTTGCGTATCTTTAATATTCCAATTGTGTATCTTTTCATTTCTCGTTTGAGTATCTTTCTGTAAGGCTTGTGATGCGAGTTTCTATTGTATTTGAGAGTTTTGCAAGTGTGGGAGTGTGTTTCTTTCAAACTGAGTATCTTTACATTGTTTGCGTATCTTTACTATTCCAATTGTGTATCTTTAAATCGTTTGCGTATCTTTACTATTCCAATTGTGTATCTTTTCATTTCTCGTTTTAGTATCTTTCTGTAAGGCTTCTGATGCGAGTTTCTATTGAATTTGAGAGTTTTGCAAGTGTGGGAGTGTGTTTCTTTCAAACTGAGTATCTTTACATCGTTTGCGTATCTTTACTATTCCAATTGTGTATCTTTTCATTTCTCGTTTGAGTATCTTTCTGTAAGTCTTCTGATGCGAGTTTCTATTGAATTTGAGAGTTTTGCAAGTGTGGGAGTGTGTTTCTTTCAAACTGAGTATCTTTACATTGTTTGCGTATCTTTACTATTCCAATTGTGTATCTTTACATCGTTTGCGTATCTTTACTTTTCCAATTGTGTATCTTTTCATTTCTCGCTTGAGTATCTTTCTGTAAGGCTTTGTGATGCGAGTTTCTATTGTATTTGAGAGTTTTGCAAGTGTGGGAGTGTGTTTCTTTCAAACTGAGTATCTTTACATCGTTTGCGTATCTTTACTATTCCAATTGTGTATCTTTTCATTTCTCGTTTGAGTATCTTTCGGTAAGGCTTCTGATGCGAGTTTCAATTGAATTTGAGAGTTTTGCAAGTGTGGGAGTGTGTTTATTTCAAACTGAGTATCTTTACATCGTTTGCGTATGTTTACTATTCCAATTGTGTATCTTTACATCGTTTGCGTATCTTTACTATTCCAATTGTGTATCTTTTCATTTCTCGTTTGAGTATCTTTCTGTAAGCCTTCTGATGCGAGTTTCTATTGAATTTGAGAGTTTTGCAAGTGTGGGAGTGTGTTTCTTTCAAACTGAGTATCTTTACATCGTTTGCGTATCTTTACTATTCCAATTGTGTATCTTTACATCGTTTGCGTATCTTTACTATTCCAATTGTGTATCTTTACATCGTTTGCGTGTCTTTACTATTCCAATTGTGTATCTTTTCATTTCTCGTTTGAGTATCTTTCTGTAAGGCTTTCTAATGCGAGTTTCTATTGTATTTAAGAGTTATGCAAGTGTGGGAGTGTGTTTCTTTCAAACTGAGTATCTTTACATCGTTTGCGTATCTTTACTATTCCAATTGTGTATCTTTAAATCGTTTGCGTATCTTTACTATTCCAATTCAATATCTTTTCATTTCTCGTTTGAGTATCTTTCTGTAAGGCTTTCTGATGCGAGTTTCTCTTGAATTTGAGAGTTTTGCAAGTGTGGGAGTGTGTTTCTTTCAAACTGAGTATCTTTACATCGTTTGCGTATCTTTACTATTCCAATTGTGTATCTTTACATCGTTTGCGTATCTTTACTATTCCAATTGTGTATCTTTTCATTTCTCGTTTGAGTATCTTTCTGTAAGGCTTTCTGATGCGAGTTTCTATTGAATTTGAGAGTTTTGCAAGTGTGGGAGTGTGTTTCTTTCAAACTGAGTATCTTTACATCGTTTGCGTATCTTTACTATTCCAATTGTGTATCTTTACATCGTTTGCGTATCTTTACTATTCCAATTGTGTATCTTTACATCGTTTGCGTATCTTTACTATTCCAATTGTGTATCTTTTCATTTCTCGTTTGAGTATCTTTCTGTAAGGCTTGTGATGCGAGTTTCTATTGTATTTGAGAGTTTTGCAAGTGTGGGAGTGTGTTTCTTTCAAACTGAGTATCTTTACATTGTTTGCGTATCTTTACTATTCCAATTGTGTATCTTTAAATCGTTTGCGTATCTTTACTATTCCAATTGTGTATCTTTTCATTTCTCGTTTGAGTATCTTTCTGTAAGGCTTCTGATGCGAGTTTCTATTGAATTTGAGAGTTTTGCAAGTGTGGGAGTGTGTTTCTTTCAAACTGAGTATCTTTACATCGTTTGCGTATGTTTACTATTCCAAATGTGTATCTTTTCATTTCTCGTTTGAGTATCTTTCTGTAAGGCTTTCTGATGCGAGTTTCTATTGAATTTGAGAGTTTTGCAAGTGTGGGAGTGTGTTTCTTTCAAACTGAGTATCTTTACATCGTTTGCGTATCTTTACTATTCCAATTGTGTATCTTTACATCGTTTCCGTATCTTTACAATTCCAATTGTGTATCTTTACATCGTTTGCGTATCTTTACTATTCCAATTGTGTATCTTTACATCGTTTGCGTATCTTTACTATTCCAATTCAGTATCTTTTCATTTCTCGTTTGAGTATCTTTCTGTAAGGCTTTCTGATGCGAGTTTCTATTGAATTTCAGAGTTTTGCAAGTGTGGGAGTGTGTTTCTTTCAAACTGAGTATCTTTACATCGTTTGCGTATGTTTACTATTCCAATTGTGTATCTTTACATCGTTTGCGTATCTTTACTATTCCAATTGTGTATCTTTACATCGTTTGCGTATCTTTACTATTCCAATTGTGTATCTTTTCATTTCTCGTTTGAGTATCTTTCTGTAAGGCCTGTGATGCGAGTTTCTATTGTATTTGAGAGTTTTGCAAGTGTGGGAGTGTGTTTCTTTCAAACTCAGTATCTTTACATCGTTTGCGTATCTTTACTATTCCAATTGTGTATCTTTACATCGTTTGCGTATCTTTACTATTCCAATTGTGTATCTTTTCATTTCTCGTTTGAGTATCTTTCTGTAAGTCTTCTGATGCGAGTTTCTATTGAATTTGAGAGTTTTGCAAGTGTGGGAGTGTGTTTCTTTAAAACTGAGTATCTTTACATCGTTTGCGTATCTTTACTATTCCAATTGTGTATCTTTACATCGTTTGCGTATCTTTACTATTCCAATTGTGTATCTTTTCATTTCTCGTTTGAGTATCTTTCTGTAAGGCTTTCTGATGCGAGTTTCTATTGTATTTGAGAGTTTTGCAAGTGTGGGAGTGTGTTTCTTTCAAACTGAGTATCTTTACATCGTTTGCGTATCTTTACTATTCCAATTGTGTATCTTTTCATTTCTCGTTTGAGTATCTTTCTGTAAGGCTTCTGATGCGAGTTTCTATTGAATTTGAGAGTTTTGCAAGTGTGGGAGTGTGTTTCTTTCAAACTGAGTATCTTTATATCGTTTGCGTATATTTACTATTCCAATTGTGTATCTTTACATCGTTTGCGTATCTTTACTTTTCCAATTGTGTATCTTTTCATTTCTCGTTTGGGTATCTTTCTGTAAGGCTTGTGATGCGAGTTTCTATTGTATTTGAGAGTTTTGCAAGTGTGGGAGTGTGTTTCTTTCAAACTGAGTATCTTTACATCGTTTGCGTATGTTTACTATTCCAATTGTGTATCTTTACATCGTTTGCGTATCTTTACTATTCCAAATGTGTATCTTTTCATTTCTCGTTTGAGTATCTTTCTGTAAGGCTTTCTGATGCGAGTTTCTATTGAATTTGAGAGTTTTGCAAGTGTGGGAGTGTGTTTCTTTCAAACTGAGTATCTTTACATCGTTTGCGTATCTTTACTATTCCAATTGTGTATCTTTACATCGTTTCCGTATCTTTACAATTCCAATTGTGTATCTTTACATCGTTTGCGTATCTTTACTATTCCAATTGTGTATCTTTACATCGTTTGCGTATCTTTACTATTCCAATTCAGTATCTTTTCATTTCTCGTTTGAGTATCTTTCTGTAAGGCTTTCTGATGCGAGTTTCTATTGAATTTCAGAGTTTTGCAAGTGTGGGAGTGTGTTTCTTTCAAACTGAGTATCTTTACATCGTTTGCGTATGTTTACTATTCCAATTGTGTATCTTTTCATCGTTTGCGTATCTTTACTATTCCAATTGTGTATCTTTACATCGTTTGCGTATCTTTACTATTCCAATTGTGTATCTTTTCATTTCTCGTTTGAGTATCTTTCTGTAAGGCTTGTGATGCGAGTTTCTATTGTATTTGAGAGTTTTGCAAGTGTGGGAGTGTGTTTCTTTCAAACTGAGTATCTTTACATCGTTTGCGTATCTTTACTATTCCAATTGTGTATCTTTACATCGTTTGCGTATCTTTACTATTCCAATTGTGTATCTTTTCATTTCTCGTTTGAGTATCTTTCTGTAAGTCTTCTGATGCGAGTTTCTATTGAATTTGAGAGTTTTGCAAGTGTGGGAGTGTGTTTCTTTAAAACTGAGTATCTTTACATCGTTTGCGTATCTTTACTATTCCAATTGTGTATCTTTACATCGTTTGCGTATCTTTACTATTCCAATTGTGTATCTTTTCATTTCTCGTTTGAGTATCTTTCTGTAAGGCTTTCTGATGCGAGTTTCTATTGTATTTGAGAGTTTTGCAAGTGTGGGAGTGTGTTTCTTTCAAACTGAGTATCTTTACATCGTTTGCGTATCTTTACTATTCCAATTGTGTATCTTTTCATTTCTCGTTTGAGTATCTTTCTGTAAGGCTTCTGATGCGAGTTTCTATTGAATTTGAGAGTTTTGCAAGTGTGGGAGTGTGTTTCTTTCAAACTGAGTATCTTTATATCGTTTGCGTATATTTACTATTCCAATTGTGTATCTTTACATCGTTTGCGTATCTTTACTATTCCAATTGTGTATCTTTTCATTTCTCGTTTGGGTATCTTTCTGTAAGGCTTGTGATGCGAGTTTCTATTGTATTTGAGAGTTTTGCAAGTGTGGGAGTGTGTTTCTTTCAAACTGAGTATCTTTACATCGTTTGCGTATCTTTACTATTCCAATTGTGTATCTTTAAATCGTTTGCGTATCTTTACTATTCCAATTCAGTATCTTTTCATTTCTCGTTTGAGTATCTTTCTGTAAGGCTTTCTGATGCGAGTTTCTATTGAATTTGAGAGTTTTGCAAGTGTGGGAGTGTGTTTCTTTCAAACTGAGTATCTTAACATCGTTTGCGTATCTTTACTATTCCAATTGTGTATCTTTACATCGTTTGCGTATCTTTACTATTCCAATTGTGTATCTTTTCATTTCTCGTTTGAGTATCTTTCTGTAAGGCTTGTGATGCGAGTTTCTATTGTATTTGAGAGTTTTGCAAGTGTGGGAGTGTGTTTCTTTCAAACTGAGTATCTTTACATCGTTTGCGTATCTTTACTATTCCAATTGTGTATCTTTAAATCGTTTGCGTATCTTTACTATTCCAATTCAGTATCTTTTCATTTCTCGTTTGAGTATCTTTCTGTAAGTCTTCTTATGCGAGTTTCTATTGAATTTGAGAGTTTTGCAAGTGTGGGAGTGTGTTTCTTTCAAACTGAGTATCTTTACATCGTTTGCGTATCTTTACTATTCCAATTGTGTATCTTTAAATCGTTTCCGTATCTTTACTATCCCAATTCAGTATCTTTTCATTTCTCGTTTGAGTATCTTTCTGTAAGGCTTTCTGATGCGAGTTTCTATTGAATTTGAGAGTTTTGCAAGTGTGGGAGTGTGTTTCTTTCAAACTGAGTATATTTACATCGTTTGCGTATCTTTACTATTCCAATTGTGTATCTTTTCATTTCTCGTTTGAGTATCTTTCTGTAAGGCTTTCTGATGCGAGTTTCTATTGAATTTGAGAGTTTTGCAACTGTGGAAGTGTTTTTCTTTCAAACTGAGTATCTTTACATCGTTTGCGTATGTTTACTATTCCAATTGTGTATCTTTACATCGTTTGCGTATCTTTACTATTCCAAATGTGTATCTTTTCATTTCTCGTTTAAGTATCTTTCTGTAAGGCTTTCTGATGCGAGTTTCTATTGAATTTGAGAGTTTTGCAACTGTGGGAGTGTGTTTCTTTCAAACTGAGTATCTTTACATCGTTTGCGTATCTTTACTATTCCAATTGTGTATCTTTACATCGTTTGCGTATCTTTACTATTCCAATTGTGTATCTTTTCATTTCTCGTTTGAGTATCTTTCTGTAAGGCTTCTGATGCGAGTTTCTATTGAATTTGAGAGTTTTGCAAGTGTGGGAGTGTGTTTCTTTCAAACTGAGTATCTTTATATCGTTTGCGTATCTTTACTATTCCAATTGTGTATCTTTACATCGTTTGCGTATCTTTACTATTCCAATTGTGTATCTTTACATCGTTTGCGTATCTTTACTATTCCAATTGTGTATCTTTTCATTTCTCGTTTGAGTATCTTTCTGTAAGTCTTCTGATGCGAGTTTCTATTGAATTTGAGAGTTTTGCAAGTGTGGGAGTGTGTTTCTTTCAAACTGAGTATCTTTACATCGTTTGCGTATCTTTACTATTCCAATTGTGTATCTTTACATCGTTTGCGTATCTTTACTATTCCAATTGTGTATCTTTTCATTTCTCGTTTGAGTATCTTTCTGTAAGGCTTCTGATGCGAGTTTCTATTGAATTGGAGAGTTTTGCAAGTGTGGGAGTGTGTTTCTTTCAAACTGAGTATCTTTACATCGTTTGCGTATCTTTACTATTCCAATTGTGTATCTTTACATCGTTTGCGTATCTTTACTATTCCAATTGTGTATCTTTTCATTTCTCGTTTGAGTATCTTTCTGTAAGTCTTCTGATGCGAGTTTCTATTGAATTTGAGAGTTTTGCAAGTGTGGGAGTGTGTTTCTTTCAAACTGAGTATCTTTACATCGTTTGCGTATCTTTACTATTCCAATTGTGTATCTTTAAATCGTTTCCGTATCTTTACTATCCCAATTCAGTATCTTTTCATTTCTCGTTTGAGTATCTTTCTGTAAGGCTTTCTGATGCGAGTTTCTATTGAATTTGAGAGTTTTGCAAGTGTGGGAGTGTGTTTCTTTCAAACTGAGTATATTTACATCGTTTGCGTATCTTTACTATTCCAATTGTGTATCTTTTCATTTCTCGTTTGAGTATCTTTCTGTAAGGCTTTCTGATGCGAGTTTCTATTGAATTTGAGAGTTTTGCAACTGTGGAAGTGTTTTTCTTTCAAACTGAGTATCTTTACATCGTTTGCGTATGTTTACTATTCCAATTGTGTATCTTTACATCGTTTGCGTATCTTTACTATTCCAAATGTGTATCTTTTCATTTCTCGTTTAAGTATCTTTCTGTAAGGCTTTCTGATGCGAGTTTCTATTGAATTTGAGAGTTTTGCAACTGTGGGAGTGTGTTTCTTTCAAACTGAGTATCTTTACATCGTTTGCGTATCTTTACTATTCCAATTGTGTATCTTTACATCGTTTGCGTATCTTTACTATTCCAATTGTGTATCTTTTCATTTCTCGTTTGAGTATCTTTCTGTAAGGCTTCTGATGCGAGTTTCTATTGAATTGGAGAGTTTTGCAAGTGTGGGAGTGTGTTTCTTTCAAACTGAGTATCTTTACATCGTTTGCGTATCTTTACTATTCCAATTGTGTATCTTTACATCGTTTGCGTATCTTTACTATTCCAATTGTGTATCTTTTCATTTCTCGTTTGAGTATCTTTCTGTAAGGCTTCTGATGCGAGTTTCTATTGAATTTGAGAGTTTTGCAAGTGTGGGAGTGTGTTTCTTTCAAACTGAGTATCTTTACATCGTTTGCGTATCTTTACTATTCCAATTGTGTATCTTTAAATCGTTTGCGTATCTTTACTATCCCAATTCAGTATCTTTTCATTTCTCGTTTGAGTATCTTTCTGTAAGGCTTTCTGATGCGAGTTTCTATTGAATTTGAGAGTTTTGCAAGTGTGGGAGTGTGTTTCTTTCAAACTGAGTATCTTTACATCGTTTGCGTATCTTTACTATTCCAATTGTGTATCTTTACATCGTTTGCGTATCTTTACTATTCCAAATGTGTATCTTTTCATTTCTCGTTTTAGTATCTTTCTGTAAGGCTTTCTGATGCGAGTTTCTATTGAATTTGAGAGTTTTGCAAGTGTGGGAGTGTGTTTCTTTCAAACTGAGTATCTTTACATCGTTTGCGTATCTTTACTATTCCAATTGTATATCTTTACATCGTTTGCGTATCTTTACTATTCCAATTGTGTATCTTTTCATTTCTCGTTTGAGTATCTTTCTGTAAGGCTTCTGATGCGAGTTTCTATTGAATTTGAGAGTTTTGCAAGTGTGGGAGTGTGTTTCTTTCAAACTGAGTATCTTTATATCGTTTGCGTATCTTTACTATTCCAATTGTGTATCTTTACATCGTTTGCGTATCTTTACTATTCCAATTGTGTATCTTTACATCGTTTGCGTATCTTTACTATTCCAATTGTGTATCTTTTCATTTCTCGTTTTAGTATCTTTCTGTAAGTCTTCTGATGCGAGTTTCTATTGAATTTGAGAGTTTTGCAAGTGTGGGAGTGTGTTTCTTTCAAACTGAGTATCTTTACATCGTTTGCGTATCTTTACTATTCCAATTGTGTATCTTTACATCGTTTGCGTATCTTTACTATTCCAATTGTGTATCTTTTCATTTCTCGTTTGAGTATCTTTCTGTAAGGCTTCTGATGCGAGTTTCTATTGAATTGGAGAGTTTTGCAAGTGTGGGAGTGTGTTTCTTTCAAACTGAGTATCTTTACATCGTTTGCGTATCTTTACTATTCCAATTGTGTATCTTTACATCGTTTGCGTATCTTTACTATTCCAATTGTGTATCTTTTCATTTCTCGTTTGAGTATCTTTCTGTAAGTCTTCTGATGCGAGTTTCTATTGAATTTGAGAGTTTTGCAAGTGTGGGAGTGTGTTTCTTTCAAACTGAGTATCTTTACATCGTTTGCGTATCTTTACTATTCCAATTGTGTATCTTTAAATCGTTTGCGTATCTTTACTATCCCAATTCAGTATCTTTTCATTTCTCGTTTGAGTATCTTTCTGTAAGGCTTTCTGATGCGAGTTTCTATTGAATTTGAGAGTTTTGCAAGTGTGGGAGTGTGTTTCTTTCAAACTGAGTATCTTTACATCGTTTGCGTATCTTTACTATTCCAATTGTGTATCTTTTCATTTCTCGTTTGAGTATCTTTCTGTAAGGCTTTCTGATGCGAGTTTCTATTGAATTTGAGAGTTTTGCAACTGTGGAAGTGTTTTTCTTTCAAACTGAGTATCTTTACATCGTTTGCGTATGTTTACTATTCCAATTATGTATCTTTACATCGTTTGCGTATCTTTACTATTCCAAATGTGTATCTTTTCATTTCTCGTTTAAGTATCTTTCTGTAAGGCTTTCTGATGCGAGTTTCTATTGAATTTGAGAGTTTTGCAACTGTGGGAGTGTTTTTCTTTCAAACTGAGTATCTTTACATCGTTTGCGTATGTTTACTATTCCAATTGTGTATCTTTACATCGTTTGCGTATCTTTACTATTCCAAATGTGTATCTTTTCATTTCTCGTTTTAGTATCTTTCTGTAAGGCTTTCTGATGCGAGTTTCTATTGAATTTGAGAGTTTTGCAAGTGTGGGAGTGTGTTTCTTTCAAACTGAGTATCTTTACATCGTTTGCGTATCTTTACTATTCCAATTGTGTATCTTTACATCGTTTGCGTATCTTTACTATTCCAATTGTGTATCTTTTCATTTCTCGTTTGAGTATCTTTCTGTAAGGCTTCTGATGCGAGTTTCTATTGAATTTTGAGAGTTCTGCAAGTGTGGGAGTGTGTTTCTTTCAAACTGAGTATCTTTATATCGTTTGCGTATCTTTACTATTCCAATTGTGTATCTTTACATCGTTTGCGTATCTTTACTATTCCAATTGTGTATCTTTACATCGTTTGCGTATCTTTACTATTCCAATTGTGTATCTTTTCATTTCTCGTTTGAGTATCTTTCTGTAAGGCTTCTGATGCGAGTTTCTATTGAATTGGAGAGTTTTGCAAGTGTGGGAGTGTGTTTCTTTCAAACTGAGTATCTTTACATCGTTTGCGTATCTTTACTATTCCAATTGTGTATCTTTACATCGTTTGCGTATCTTTACTATTCCAATTGTGTATCTTTTCATTTCTCGTTTGAGTATCTTTCTGTAAGTCTTCTGATGCGAGTTTCTATTGAATTTGAGAGTTTTGCAAGTGTGGGAGTGTGTTTCTTTCAAACTGAGTATCTTTACATCGTTTGCGTATCTTTACTATTCCAATTGTGTATCTTTAAATCGTTTGCGTATCTTTACTATCCCAATTCAGTATCTTTTCATTTCTCGTTTGAGTATCTTTCTGTAAGGCTTTCTGATGCGAGTTTCTATTGAATTTGAGAGTTTTGCAAGTGTGGGAGTGTGTTTCTTTCAAACTGAGTATCTTTACATCGTTTGCGTATCTTTACTATTCCAATTGTGTATCTTTACATCGTTTGCGTATCTTTACTATTCCAAATGTGTATCTTTTCATTTCTCGTTTTAGTATCTTTCTGTAAGGCTTTCTGATGCGAGTTTCTATTGAATTTGAGAGTTTTGCAAGTGTGGGAGTGTGTTTCTTTCAAACTGAGTATCTTTACATCGTTTGCGTATCTTTACTATTCCAATTGTGTATCTTTACATCGTTTGCGTATCTTTACTATTCCAATTGTGTATCTTTTCATTTCTCGTTTGAGTATCTTTCTGTAAGGCTTCTGATGCGAGTTTCTATTGAATTTGAGAGTTTTGCAAGTGTGGGAGTGTGTTTCTTTCAAACTGAGTATCTTTATATCGTTTGCGTATCTTTACTATTCCAATTGTGTATCTTTACATCGTTTGCGTATCTTTACTATTCCAATTGTGTATCTTTACATCGTTTGCGTATCTTTACTATTCCAATTGTGTATCTTTTCATTTCTCGTTTTAGTATCTTTCTGTAAGTCTTCTGATGCGAGTTTCTATTGAATTTGAGAGTTTTGCAAGTGTGGGAGTGTGTTTCTTTCAAACTGAGTATCTTTACATCGTTTGCGTATCTTTACTATTCCAATTGTGTATCTTTACATCGTTTGCGTATCTTTACTATTCCAATTGTGTATCTTTTCATTTCTCGTTTGAGTATCTTTCTGTAAGGCTTCTGATGCGAGTTTCTATTGAATTGGAGAGTTTTGCAAGTGTGGGAGTGTGTTTCTTTCAAACTGAGTATCTTTACATCGTTTGCGTATCTTTACTATTCCAATTGTGTATCTTTACATCGTTTGCGTATCTTTACTATTCCAATTGTGTATCTTTTCATTTCTCGTTTGAGTATCTTTCTGTAAGTCTTCTGATGCGAGTTTCTATTGAATTTGAGAGTTTTGCAAGTGTGGGAGTGTGTTTCTTTCAAACTGAGTATCTTTACATCGTTTGCGTATCTTTACTATTCCAATTGTGTATCTTTAAATCGTTTGCGTATCTTTACTATCCCAATTCAGTATCTTTTCATTTCTCGTTTGAGTATCTTTCTGTAAGGCTTTCTGATGCGAGTTTCTATTGAATTTGAGAGTTTTGCAAGTGTGGGAGTGTGTTTCTTTCAAACTGAGTATCTTTACATCGTTTGCGTATCTTTACTATTCCAATTGTGTATCTTTTCATTTCTCGTTTGAGTATCTTTCTGTAAGGCTTTCTGATGCGAGTTTCTATTGAATTTGAGAGTTTTGCAACTGTGGAAGTGTTTTTCTTTCAAACTGAGTATCTTTACATCGTTTGCGTATGTTTACTATTCCAATTATGTATCTTTACATCGTTTGCGTATCTTTACTATTCCAAATGTGTATCTTTTCATTTCTCGTTTAAGTATCTTTCTGTAAGGCTTTCTGATGCGAGTTTCTATTGAATTTGAGAGTTTTGCAACTGTGGGAGTGTTTTTCTTTCAAACTGAGTATCTTTACATCGTTTGCGTATGTTTACTATTCCAATTGTGTATCTTTACATCGTTTGCGTATCTTTACTATTCCAAATGTGTATCTTTTCATTTCTCGTTTTAGTATCTTTCTGTAAGGCTTTCTGATGCGAGTTTCTATTGAATTTGAGAGTTTTGCAAGTGTGGGAGTGTGTTTCTTTCAAACTGAGTATCTTTACATCGTTTGCGTATCTTTACTATTCCAATTGTGTATCTTTACATCGTTTGCGTATCTTTACTATTCCAATTGTGTATCTTTTCATTTCTCGTTTGAGTATCTTTCTGTAAGGCTTCTGATGCGAGTTTCTATTGAATTTGAGAGTTTTGCAAGTGTGGGAGTGTGTTTCTTTCAAACTGAGTATCTTTACATCGTTTGCGTATCTTTACTATTCCAATTGTGTATCTTTTCATTTCTCGTTTGAGTATCTTTCTGTAAGGCTTTCTGATGCGAGTTTCTATTGAATTTGAGAGTTTTGCAACTGTGGAAGTGTTTTTCTTTCAAACTGAGTATCTTTACATCGTTTGCGTATGTTTACTATTCCAATTGTGTATCTTTACATCGTTTGCGTATCTTTACTATTCCAAATGTGTATCTTTTCATTTCTCGTTTAAGTATCTTTCTGTAAGGCTTTCTGATGCGAGTTTCTATTGAATTTGAGAGTTTTGCAACTGTGGGAGTGTTTTTCTTTCAAACTGAGTATCTTTACATCGTTTGCGTATGTTTACTATTCCAATTGTGTATCTTTACATCGTTTGCGTATCTTTACTATTCCAAATGTGTATCTTTTCATTTCTCGTTTTAGTATCTTTCTGTAAGGCTTTCTGATGCGAGTTTCTATTGAATTTGAGAGTTTTGCAAGTGTGGGAGTGTGTTTCTTTCAAACTGAGTATCTTTACATCGTTTGCGTATCTTTACTATTCCAATTGTGTATCTTTTCATTTCTCGTTTGAGTATCTTTCTGTAAGTCTTCTGATGCGAGTTTCTATTGAATTTGAGAGTTTTACAAGTGTGGGAGTGTGTTTCTTTCAAACTGAGTATCTTTACATCGTTTGCGTATGTTTACTATTCCAATTGTGTATCTTTTCATTTCTCGTTTGCGTATTTTTACTATTCCAATTGTGTATCTTTTCATTTCTCGTTTGAGTATCTTTCTGTAAGGCTTTCTGATGCGAGTTTCTATTGAATTTGAGAGTTTTGCAACTGTGGGAGTGTTTTTCTTTCAAACTGAGTATCTTTACATCGTTTGCGTATGTTTACTATTCCAATTGTGTATCTTTACATCGTTTGCGTATCTTTACTATTCCAATTGTGTATCTTTTCATTTCTCGCTTGAGTATCTTTCTGTATGGCTTTGTGATGCGAGTTTCTATTGTATTTGAGAGTTATGCAAGTGTGGGAGTGTGTTTCTTTCAAACTGAGTACCTTTACATCGTTTGCGTATCTTTACTATTCCAAATGTGTATCTTTTCATTTCTCGTTTGAGTATCTTTCTGTAAGGCTTTCTGATGCGAGTTTCTATTGTATTTGAGAGTTTTGCAAGTGTGGGAGTGTGTTTCTTTCAAACTGAGTATCTTTACATCGTTTGCGTATCTTTACTATTCCAATTGTGTATCTTTTCATTTCTCGTTTGAGTATCTTTCTGTAAGGCTTCTGATGCGAGTTTCTATTGAATTTGAGAGTTTTGCAAGTGTGGGAGTGTGTTTCTTTCAAACTGAGTATCTTTACATCGTTTGCGTATATTTACTATTCCAATTGTGTATCTTTACATCGTTTGCGTATCTTTACTATTCCAATTGTGTATCTTTTCATTTCTCGTTTGAGTATCTTTCTGTAAGGCTTGTGATGCGAGTTTCTATTTTATTTGAGAGTTTTGCAAGTGTGGGAGTGTGTTTCTTTCAAACCGAGTATCTTTACATCGTTTGCGTATCTTTACTATTCCAATTGTGTATCTTTAAATCGTTTGCGTATCTTTACTATTCCAATTCAGTATCTTTTCATTTCTCGTTTGAGTATCTTTCTGTAAGGCTTTCTCATGCGAGTTTCTATTGAATTTGAGAGTTTTGCAAGTGTGGGAGTGTGTTTCTTTCAAACTGAGTATCTTTACATCGTTTGCGTATCTTTACTATTCCAATTGTGTATCTTTACATCGTTTGCGTATCTTTACTATTCCAATTGTGTATCTTTTCATTTCTCGTTTGAGTATCTTTCTGTAAGGCTTCTGATGCGAGTTTCTATTGAATTTGAGAGTTTTGCAAGTGTGGGAGTGTGTTTCTTTCAAACTGAGTATCTTTATATCGTTTGCGTATCTTTACTATTCCAATTGTGTATCTTTACATCGTTTGCGTATCTTTACTATTCCAATTGTGTATCTTTACATCGTTTGCGTATCTTTACTATTCCAATTGTGTATCTTTTCATTTCTCGTTTTAGTATCTTTCTGTAAGTCTTCTGATGCGAGTTTCTATTGAATTTGAGAGTTTTGCAAGTGTGGGAGTGTGTTTCTTTCAAACTGAGTATCTTTACATCGTTTGCGTATCTTTACTATTCCAATTGTGTATCTTTACATCGTTTGCGTATCTTTACTATTCCAATTGTGTATCTTTTCATTTCTCGTTTGAGTATCTTTCTGTAAGGCTTCTGATGCGAGTTTCTATTGAATTGGAGAGTTTTGCAAGTGTGGGAGTGTGTTTCTTTCAAACTGAGTATCTTTACATCGTTTGCGTATCTTTACTATTCCAATTGTGTATCTTTACATCGTTTGCGTATCTTTACTATTCCAATTGTGTATCTTTTCATTTCTCGTTTGAGTATCTTTCTGTAAGTCTTCTGATGCGAGTTTCTATTGAATTTGAGAGTTTTGCAAGTGTGGGAGTGTGTTTCTTTCAAACTGAGTATCTTTACATCGTTTGCGTATCTTTACTATTCCAATTGTGTATCTTTAAATCGTTTGCGTATCTTTACTATCCCAATTCAGTATCTTTTCATTTCTCGTTTGAGTATCTTTCTGTAAGGCTTTCTGATGCGAGTTTCTATTGAATTTGAGAGTTTTGCAAGTGTGGGAGTGTGTTTCTTTCAAACTGAGTATCTTTACATCGTTTGCGTATCTTTACTATTCCAATTGTGTATCTTTTCATTTCTCGTTTGAGTATCTTTCTGTAAGGCTTTCTGATGCGAGTTTCTATTGAATTTGAGAGTTTTGCAACTGTGGAAGTGTTTTTCTTTCAAACTGAGTATCTTTACATCGTTTGCGTATGTTTACTATTCCAATTATGTATCTTTACATCGTTTGCGTATCTTTACTATTCCAAATGTGTATCTTTTCATTTCTCGTTTAAGTATCTTTCTGTAAGGCTTTCTGATGCGAGTTTCTATTGAATTTGAGAGTTTTGCAACTGTGGGAGTGTTTTTCTTTCAAACTGAGTATCTTTACATCGTTTGCGTATGTTTACTATTCCAATTGTGTATCTTTACATCGTTTGCGTATCTTTACTATTCCAAATGTGTATCTTTTCATTTCTCGTTTTAGTATCTTTCTGTAAGGCTTTCTGATGCGAGTTTCTATTGAATTTGAGAGTTTTGCAAGTGTGGGAGTGTGTTTCTTTCAAACTGAGTATCTTTACATCGTTTGCGTATCTTTACTATTCCAATTGTGTATCTTTACATCGTTTGCGTATCTTTACTATTCCAATTGTGTATCTTTTCATTTCTCGTTTGAGTATCTTTCTGTAAGGCTTCTGATGCGAGTTTCTATTGAATTTTGAGAGTTCTGCAAGTGTGGGAGTGTGTTTCTTTCAAACTGAGTATCTTTATATCGTTTGCGTATCTTTACTATTCCAATTGTGTATCTTTACATCGTTTGCGTATCTTTACTATTCCAATTGTGTATCTTTACATCGTTTGCGTATCTTTACTATTCCAATTGTGTATCTTTTCATTTCTCGTTTGAGTATCTTTCTGTAAGGCTTCTGATGCGAGTTTCTATTGAATTGGAGAGTTTTGCAAGTGTGGGAGTGTGTTTCTTTCAAACTGAGTATCTTTACATCGTTTGCGTATCTTTACTATTCCAATTGTGTATCTTTACATCGTTTGCGTATCTTTACTATTCCAATTGTGTATCTTTTCATTTCTCGTTTGAGTATCTTTCTGTAAGTCTTCTGATGCGAGTTTCTATTGAATTTGAGAGTTTTGCAAGTGTGGGAGTGTGTTTCTTTCAAACTGAGTATCTTTACATCGTTTGCGTATCTTTACTATTCCAATTGTGTATCTTTAAATCGTTTGCGTATCTTTACTATCCCAATTCAGTATCTTTTCATTTCTCGTTTGAGTATCTTTCTGTAAGGCTTTCTGATGCGAGTTTCTATTGAATTTGAGAGTTTTGCAAGTGTGGGAGTGTGTTTCTTTCAAACTGAGTATCTTTACATCGTTTGCGTATCTTTACTATTCCAATTGTGTATCTTTACATCGTTTGCGTATCTTTACTATTCCAAATGTGTATCTTTTCATTTCTCGTTTTAGTATCTTTCTGTAAGGCTTTCTGATGCGAGTTTCTATTGAATTTGAGAGTTTTGCAAGTGTGGGAGTGTGTTTCTTTCAAACTGAGTATCTTTACATCGTTTGCGTATCTTTACTATTCCAATTGTGTATCTTTACATCGTTTGCGTATCTTTACTATTCCAATTGTGTATCTTTTCATTTCTCGTTTGAGTATCTTTCTGTAAGGCTTCTGATGCGAGTTTCTATTGAATTTGAGAGTTTTGCAAGTGTGGGAGTGTGTTTCTTTCAAACTGAGTATCTTTATATCGTTTGCGTATCTTTACTATTCCAATTGTGTATCTTTACATCGTTTGCGTATCTTTACTATTCCAATTGTGTATCTTTACATCGTTTGCGTATCTTTACTATTCCAATTGTGTATCTTTTCATTTCTCGTTTTAGTATCTTTCTGTAAGTCTTCTGATGCGAGTTTCTATTGAATTTGAGAGTTTTGCAAGTGTGGGAGTGTGTTTCTTTCAAACTGAGTATCTTTACATCGTTTGCGTATCTTTACTATTCCAATTGTGTATCTTTACATCGTTTGCGTATCTTTACTATTCCAATTGTGTATCTTTTCATTTCTCGTTTGAGTATCTTTCTGTAAGGCTTCTGATGCGAGTTTCTATTGAATTGGAGAGTTTTGCAAGTGTGGGAGTGTGTTTCTTTCAAACTGAGTATCTTTACATCGTTTGCGTATCTTTACTATTCCAATTGTGTATCTTTACATCGTTTGCGTATCTTTACTATTCCAATTGTGTATCTTTTCATTTCTCGTTTGAGTATCTTTCTGTAAGTCTTCTGATGCGAGTTTCTATTGAATTTGAGAGTTTTGCAAGTGTGGGAGTGTGTTTCTTTCAAACTGAGTATCTTTACATCGTTTGCGTATCTTTACTATTCCAATTGTGTATCTTTAAATCGTTTGCGTATCTTTACTATCCCAATTCAGTATCTTTTCATTTCTCGTTTGAGTATCTTTCTGTAAGGCTTTCTGATGCGAGTTTCTATTGAATTTGAGAGTTTTGCAAGTGTGGGAGTGTGTTTCTTTCAAACTGAGTATCTTTACATCGTTTGCGTATCTTTACTATTCCAATTGTGTATCTTTTCATTTATCGTTTGAGTATCTTTCTGTAAGGCTTTCTGATGCGAGTTTCTATTGAATTTGAGAGTTTTGCAACTGTGGGAGTGTTTTTCTTTCAAACTGAGTATCTTTACATCGTTTGCGTATGTTTACTATTCCAATTATGTATCTTTACATCGTTTGCGTATCTTTACTATTCCAAATGTGTATCTTTTCATTTCTCGTTTAAGTATCTTTCTGTAAGGCTTTCTGATGCGAGTTTCTATTGAATTTGAGAGTTTTGCAACTGTGGGAGTGTTTTTCTTTCAAACTGAGTATCTTTACATCGTTTGCGTATGTTTACTATTCCAATTGTGTATCTTTACATCGTTTGCGTATCTTTACTATTCCAAATGTGTATCTTTTCATTTCTCGTTTTAGTATCTTTCTGTAAGGCTTTCTGATGCGAGTTTCTATTGAATTTGAGAGTTTTGCAAGTGTGGGAGTGTGTTTCTTTCAAACTGAGTATCTTTACATCGTTTGCGTATCTTTACTATTCCAATTGTGTATCTTTACATCGTTTGCGTATCTTTACTATTCCAATTGTGTATCTTTTCATTTCTCGTTTGAGTATCTTTCTGTAAGGCTTCTGATGCGAGTTTCTATTGAATTTGAGAGTTTTGCAAGTGTGGGAGTGTGTTTCTTTCAAACTGAGTATCTTTACATCGTTTGCGTATCTTTACTATTCCAATTGTGTATCTTTTCATTTCTCGTTTGAGTATCTTTCTGTAAGGCTTTCTGATGCGAGTTTCTATTGAATTTGAGAGTTTTGCAACTGTGGAAGTGTTTTTCTTTCAAACTGAGTATCTTTACATCGTTTGCGTATGTTTACTATTCCAATTGTGTATCTTTACATCGTTTGCGTATCTTTACTATTCCAAATGTGTATCTTTTCATTTCTCGTTTAAGTATCTTTCTGTAAGGCTTTCTGATGCGAGTTTCTATTGAATTTGAGAGTTTTGCAACTGTGGGAGTGTTTTTCTTTCAAACTGAGTATCTTTACATCGTTTGCGTATGTTTACTATTCCAATTGTGTATCTTTACATCGTTTGCGTATCTTTACTATTCCAAATGTGTATCTTTTCATTTCTCGTTTTAGTATCTTTCTGTAAGGCTTTCTGATGCGAGTTTCTATTGAATTTGAGAGTTTTGCAAGTGTGGGAGTGTGTTTCTTTCAAACTGAGTATCTTTACATCGTTTGCGTATCTTTACTATTCCAATTGTGTATCTTTTCATTTCTCGTTTGAGTATCTTTCTGTAAGTCTTCTGATGCGAGTTTCTATTGAATTTGAGAGTTTTACAAGTGTGGGAGTGTGTTTCTTTCAAACTGAGTATCTTTACATCGTTTGCGTATGTTTACTATTCCAATTGTGTATCTTTTCATTTCTCGTTTGCGTATTTTTACTATTCCAATTGTGTATCTTTTCATTTCTCGTTTGAGTATCTTTCTGTAAGGCTTTCTGATGCGAGTTTCTATTGAATTTGAGAGTTTTGCAACTGTGGGAGTGTTTTTCTTTCAAACTGAGTATCTTTACATCGTTTGCGTATGTTTACTATTCCAATTGTGTATCTTTACATCGTTTGCGTATCTTTACTATTCCAATTGTGTATCTTTTCATTTCTCGCTTGAGTATCTTTCTGTATGGCTTTGTGATGCGAGTTTCTATTGTATTTGAGAGTTATGCAAGTGTGGGAGTGTGTTTCTTTCAAACTGAGTACCTTTACATCGTTTGCGTATCTTTACTATTCCAAATGTGTATCTTTTCATTTCTCGTTTGAGTATCTTTCTGTAAGGCTTTCTGATGCGAGTTTCTATTGTATTTGAGAGTTTTGCAAGTGTGGGAGTGTGTTTCTTTCAAACTGAGTATCTTTACATCGTTTGCGTATCTTTACTATTCCAATTGTGTATCTTTTCATTTCTCGTTTGAGTATCTTTCTGTAAGGCTTCTGATGCGAGTTTCTATTGAATTTGAGAGTTTTGCAAGTGTGGGAGTGTGTTTCTTTCAAACTGAGTATCTTTACATCGTTTGCGTATATTTACTATTCCAATTGTGTATCTTTACATCGTTTGCGTATCTTTACTATTCCAATTGTGTATCTTTTCATTTCTCGTTTGAGTATCTTTCTGTAAGGCTTGTGATGCGAGTTTCTATTGTATTTGAGAGTTTTGCAAGTGTGGGAGTGTGTTTCTTTCAAACCGAGTATCTTTACATCGTTTGCGTATCTTTACTATTCCAATTGTGTATCTTTAAATCGTTTGCGTATCTTTACTATTCCAATTCAGTATCTTTTCATTTCTCGTTTGAGTATCTTTCTGTAAGGCTTTCTCATGCGAGTTTCTATTGAATTTGAGAGTTTTGCAAGTGTGGGAGTGTGTTTCTTTCAAACTGAGTATCTTTACATCGTTTGCGTATCTTTACTATTCCAATTGTGTATCTTTACATCGTTTGCGTATCTTTACTATTCCAATTGTGTATCTTTTCATTTCTCGTTTGAGTATCTTTCTGTAAGGCTTGTGATGCGAGTTTCTATTGTATTTGAGAGTTTTGCAAGTGTGGGAGTGTGTTTCTTTCAAACTGAGTATCTTTACATCGTTTGCGTATCTTTACTATTCCAATTGTGTATCTTTAAATCGTTTGCGTATCTTTACTATTCCAATTCAGTATCTTTTCATTTCTCGTTTGAGTATCTTTCTGTAAGGCTTTCTGATGCGAGTTTCTATTGAATTTGAGAGTTTTGCAAGTGTGGGAGTGTGTTCTTTCAAACTGAGTATCTTTACATCGTTTGCGTATCTTTACTATTCCAATTGTGTATCTTTAAATCGTTTGCGTATCTTTACTATTCCAATTCAGTATCTTTTCATTTCTCGTTTGAGTATCTTTCTGTAAGGCTTTCTGATGCGAGTTTCTATTGAATTTCAGAGTTTTGCAAGTGTGGGAGTGTGTTTCTTTCAAACTGAGTTTCTTTACATCGTTTGCGTATGTTTACTATTCCAATTGTGTATCTCTTCATCGTTTGCGTATCTTTACTATTCCAATTGTGTATCTTTTCATTTCTCGTTTGAGTATCTTTCTGTAAGGCTTGTGATGCGAGTTTCTATTGTATTTGAGAGTTTTGCAAGTGTGGGAGTGTGTTTCTTTCAAACTGAGTATCTTTACATCGTTTGCGTATCTTTACTATTCAAATTGTGTATCTTTACATCGTTTGCGTATCTTTACTATTCCAATTGTGTATCTTTTCATTTCTCGTTTGAGTATCTTTCTGTAAGGCTTTCTGATGCGAGTTTCTATTGAATTTGAGAGTTTTGCAAGTGTGGGAGTGTGTTTCTTTCAAACTGAGTATCTTTACATCGTTTGCGTATGTTTACTATTCCAATTGTGTATCTTTTCATTTCTCGTTTGCGTATCTTTACTATTCCAATTGTGTATCTTTTCATTTCTCGTTTGAGTATCTTTCTGTAAGGCTTTCTGATGCGAGTTTCTATTGAATTTGAGAGTTTTGCAACTGTGGGAGTGTTTTTCTTTCAAACTGAGTATCTTTACATCGTTTGCGTATGTTTACTATTCCAATTGTGTATCTTTACATCGTTTGCGTATCTTTACTATTCCAATTGTGTATCTTTTCATTTCTCGCTTGAGTATCTTTCTGTATGGCTTTGTGATGCGAGTTTCTATTGTATTTGAGAGTTTTGCAAGTGTGGGAGTGTGTTTCTTTCAAACTGAGTACCTTTACATCGTTTGCGTATCTTTACTATTCCAAATGTGTATCTTTTCATTTCTCGTTTGAGTATCTTTCTGTAAGGCTTCTGATGCGAGTTTCTATTGAATTTGAGAGTTTTGCAAGTGTGGGAGTGTGTTTCTTTCAAACTGAGTATCTTTACATCGTTTGCGTATCTTTACTATTCAAATTGTGTATCTTTACATCGTTTGCGTATCTTTACTATTCCAATTGTGTATCTTTTCATTTCTCGTTTGAGTATCTTTCTGTAAGGCTTTCTGATGCGAGTTTCTATTGAATTTGAGAGTTTTGCAAGTGTGGGAGTGTGTTTCTTTCAAACTGAGTATCTTTACATCGTTTGCGTATGTTTACTATTCCAATTGTGTATCTTTACATCGTTTGCGTATCTTTACTATTCCAATTGTGTATCTTTTCATTTCTCGTTTGAGTATCTTTCTGTAAGTCTTCTGATGCGAGTTTCTATTGAATTTGAGAGTTTTGCAAGTGTGGGAGTGTGTTTCTTTCAAACTGAGTATCTTTACATCGTTTGCGTATCTTTACTATTCCAATTGTGTATCTTTACATCGTTTGCGTATCTTTACTATTCCAATTGTGTATCTTTTCATTTCTCGTTTGAGTATCTTTCTGTAAGGCTTTCTGATGCGAGTTTCTATTGTATTTGAGAGTTTTGCAAGTGTGGGAGTGTGTTTCTTTCAAACTGAGTATCTTTACATCGTTTGCGTATCTTTACTATTCCAATTGTGTATCTTTTCATTTCTCGTTTGAGTATCTTTCTGTAAGGCTTCTGATGCGAGTTTCTATTGAATTTGAGAGTTTTGCAAGTGTGGGAGTGTGTTTCTTTCAAACTGAGTATCTTTACATCGTTTGCGTATATTTACTATTCCAATTGTGTATCTTTACATCGTTTGCGTATCTTTACTATTCCAATTGTGTATCTTTTCATTTCTCGTTTGAGTATCTTTCTGTAAGGCTTGTGATGCGAGTTTCTATTGAATTTGAGAGTTTTGCAAGTGTGGGAGTGTGTTTCTTTCAAACTGAGTATCTTTACATCGTTTGCGTATCTTTACTATTCCAATTGTGTATCTTTACATCGTTTGCGTATCTTTACTATTCCAACTCAGTATCTTTTCATTTCTCGTTTGAGTATCTTTCTGTAAGGCTTTCTGATGCGAGTTTCTATTGAATTTCAGAGTTTTGCAAGTGTGGGAGTGTGTTTCTTTCAAACTGAGTATCTTTACATCGTTTGCGTATCTTTACTATTCCAATTGTGTATCTTTACATCGTTTGCGTATCTTTACTATTCCAATTGTGTATCTTTTCATTTCTCGTTTGAGTATCTTTCTGTAAGGCTTCTGATGCGAGTTTCTATTGAATTTGAGAGTTTTGCAAGTGTGGGAGTGTGTTTCTTTCAAACTGAGTATCTTTACATCGTTTGCGTATCTTTACTATTCCAATTGTGTATCTTTTCATTTCTCGTTTGAGTATCTTTCTGTAAGTCTTCTGATGCGAGTTTCTATTGAATTTGAGAGTTTTGCAAGTGTGGGAGTGTGTTTCTTTCAAACTGAGTATCTTTACATCGTTTGCGTATCTTTACTATTCCAATTGTGTATCTTTACATCGTTTGCGTATCTTTACTATTCCAATTCAGTATCTTTTCATTTCTCGTTTGAGTATCTTTCTGTAAGGCTTTCTGATGCGAGTTTCTATTGAATTTCAGAGTTTTGCAAGTGTGGGAGTGTGTTTCTTTCAAACTGAGTTTCTTTACATCGTTTGCGTATGTTTACTATTCCAATTGTGTATCTTTTCATTTCTCGTTTGAGTATCTTTCTGTAAGTCTTCTGATGCGAGTTTCTATTGAATTTGAGAGTTTTGCAAGTGTGGGAGTGTGTTTCTTTCAAACTGAGTATCTTTACATCGTTTGCGTATCTTTACTATTCCAATTGTGTATCTTTAAATCGTTTGCGTATCTTTACTATTCCAATTCAGTATCTTTTCATTTCTCGTTTGAGTATCTTTCTGTAAGGCTTTCTGATGCGAGTTTCTATTGAATTTCAGAGTTTTGCAAGTGTGGGAGTGTGTTTCTTTCAAACTGAGTTTCTTTACATCGTTTGCGTATGTTTACTATTCCAATTGTGTATCTCTTCATCGTTTGCGTATCTTTACTATTCCAATTGTGTATCTTTTCATTTCTCGTTTGAGTATCTTTCTGTAAGGCTTCTGATGCGAGTTTCTATTGTATTTGAGAGTTTTGCAAGTGTGGGAGTGTGTTTCTTTCAAACTGAGTATCTTTACATCGTTTGCGTATCTTTACTATTCAAATTGTGTATCTTTACATCGTTTGCGTATCTTTACTATTCCAATTGTGTATCTTTTCATTTCTCGTTTGAGTATCTTTCTGTAAGGCTTTCTGATGCGAGTTTCTATTGAATTTGAGAGTTTTGCAAGTGTGGGAGTGTGTTTCTTTCAAACTGAGTATCTTTACATCGTTTGCGTATGTTTACTATTCCAATTGTGTATCTTTTCATTTCTCGTTTGCGTATCTTTACTATTCCAATTGTGTATCTTTTCATTTCTCGTTTGAGTATCTTTCTGTAAGGCTTTCTGATGCGAGTTTCTATTGAATTTGAGAGTTTTGCAACTGTGGGAGTGTTTTTCTTTCAAACTGAGTATCTTTACATCGTTTGCGTATGTTTACTATTCCAATTGTGTATCTTTACATCGTTTGCGTATCTTTACTATTCCAATTGTGTATCTTTTCATTTCTCGCTTGAGTATCTTTCTGTATGGCTTTGTGATGCGAGTTTCTATTGTATTTGAGAGTTTTGCAAGTGTGGGAGTGTGTTTCTTTCAAACTGAGTACCTTTACATCGTTTGCGTATCTTTACTATTCCAAATGTGTATCTTTTCATTTCTCGTTTGAGTATCTTTCTGTAAGGCTTCTGATGCGAGTTTCTATTGAATTTGAGAGTTTTGCAAGTGTGGGAGTGTGTTTCTTTCAAACTGAGTATCTTTACATCGTTTGCGTATCTTTACTATTCAAATTGTGTATCTTTACATCGTTTGCGTATCTTTACTATTCCAATTGTGTATCTTTTCATTTCTCGTTTGAGTATCTTTCTGTAAGGCTTTCTGATGCGAGTTTCTATTGAATTTGAGAGTTTTGCAAGTGTGGGAGTGTGTTTCTTTCAAACTGAGTATCTTTACATCGTTTGCGTATGTTTACTATTCCAATTGTGTATCTTTACATCGTTTGCGTATCTTTACTATTCCAATTGTGTATCTTTTCATTTCTCGTTTGAGTATCTTTCTGTAAGTCTTCTGATGCGAGTTTCTATTGAATTTGAGAGTTTTGCAAGTGTGGGAGTGTGTTTCTTTCAAACTGAGTATCTTTACATCGTTTGCGTATCTTTACTATTCCAATTGTGTATCTTTACATCGTTTGCGTATCTTTACTATTCCAATTGTGTATCTTTTCATTTCTCGTTTGAGTATCTTTCTGTAAGGCTTTCTGATGCGAGTTTCTATTGTATTTGAGAGTTTTGCAAGTGTGGGAGTGTGTTTCTTTCAAACTGAGTATCTTTACATCGTTTGCGTATCTTTACTATTCCAATTGTGTATCTTTTCATTTCTCGTTTGAGTATCTTTCTGTAAGGCTTCTGATGCGAGTTTCTATTGAATTTGAGAGTTTTGCAAGTGTGGGAGTGTGTTTCTTTCAAACTGAGTATCTTTACATCGTTTGCGTATATTTACTATTCCAATTGTGTATCTTTACATCGTTTGCGTATCTTTACTATTCCAATTGTGTATCTTTTCATTTCTCGTTTGGGTATCTTTCTGTAAGGCTTGTGATGCGAGTTTCTATTGAATTTGAGAGTTTTGCAAGTGTGGGAGTGTGTTTCTTTCAAACTGAGTATCTTTACATCGTTTGCGTATCTTTACTATTCCAATTGTGTATCTTTACATCGTTTGCGTATCTTTACTATTCCAACTCAGTATCTTTTCATTTCTCGTTTGAGTATCTTTCTGTAAGGCTTTCTGATGCGAGTTTCTATTGAATTTCAGAGTTTTGCAAGTGTGGGAGTGTGTTTCTTTCAAACTGAGTTTCTTTACATCGTTTGCGTATGTTTACTATTCCAATTGTGTATCTTTTCATTTCTCGTTTGAGTATCTTTCTGTAAGTCTTCTGATGCGAGTTTCTATTGAATTTGAGAGTTTTGCAAGTGTGGGAGTGTGTTTCTTTCAAACTGAGTATCTTTACATCGTTTGCGTATCTTTACTATTCCAATTGTGTATCTTTACATCGTTTGCGTATCTTTACTATTCCAATTGTGTATCTTTACATCGTTTGCGTATCTTTACTATTCCAATTGTGTATCTTTACATCGTTTGCGTATCTTTACTATTCCAATTGTGTATCTTTTCATTTCTCGTTTGAGTATCTTTCTGTAAGTCTTCTGATGCGAGTTTCTATTGAATTTGAGAGTTTTGCAAGTGTGGGAGTGTGTTTCTTTCAAACTGAGTATCTTTATATCGTTTGCGTATATTTACTATTCCAATTGTGTATCTTTACATCGTTTGCGTATCTTTACTATTCCAATTGTGTATCTTTAAATCGTTTGCGTATCTTTACTATTCCAATTCAGTATCTTTTCATTTCTCGTTTGAGTATCTTTCTGTAAGGCTTTCTGATGCGAGTTTCTATTGAATTTGAGAGTTTTGCAAGTGTGGGAGTGTGTTTCTTTCAAACTGAGTATCTTAACATCGTTTGCGTATCTTTACTATTCCAATTGTGTATCTTTACATCGTTTGCGTATCTTTACTATTCCAATTGTGTATCTTTTCATTTCTCGTTTGAGTATCTTTCTTTAAGGCTTGTGATGCGAGTTTCTATTGTATTTGAGAGTTTTGCAAGTGTGGGAGTGTGTTTCTTTCAAACTGAGTATCTTTACATCGTTTGTGTATCTTTACTATTCCAATTCAGTATCTTTTCATTTCTCGTTTGAGTATCTTTCTGTAAGGCTTTCTGATGCGAGTTTCTATTGAATTTGAGAGTTTTGCAAGTGTGGGAGTGTGTTTCTTTCAAACTGAGTATCTTTACATCGTTTGCGTATCTTTACTATTCCAATTCAGTATCTTTTCATTTCTCGTTTGAGTATCTTTCTGTAAGGCTTTCTGATGCGAGTTTCTATTGAATTTGAGAGTTTTGCAAGTGTGGGAGTGTGTTTCTTTCAAACTGAGTATCTTTACATCGTTTGCGTATCTTTACTATTCCAATTGTGTATCTTTACTATTCCAATTGTGTATATTTTCATTTCTCGTTTGAGTATCTTTCTGTAAGTCTTCTGATGCGAGTTTCTATTGAATTTGAGAGTTTTGCAAGTGTGGGAGTGTGTTTCTTTCAAACTGAGTATCTTTACATCGTTTGCGTATCTTTACTATTCCAATTGTGTATCTTTACATCGTTTGCGTATCTTTACTATTCCAATTGTGTATCTTTTCATTTCTCGTTTGAGTATCTTTCTGTAAGGCTTTCTGATGCGAGTTTCTATTGTATTTGAGAGTTTTGCAAGTGTGGGAGTGTGTTTCTTTCAAACTGAGTATCTTTACATCGTTTGCGTATCTTTACTATTGCAATTGTGTATCTTTTCATTTCTCGTTTGAGTATCTTTCTGTAAGGCTTCTGATGCGAGTTTCTATTGAATTTGAGAGTTTTGCAAGTGTGGGAGTGTGTTTCTTTCAAACTGAGTATCTTTACATCGTTTGCGTATATTTACTATTCCAATTGTGTATCTTTACATCGTTTGCGTATCTTTACTATTCCAATTGTGTATCTTTTCATTTCTCGTTTGGGTATCTTTCTGTAAGGCTTGTGATGCGAGTTTCTATTGTATTTGAGAGTTTTGCAAGTGTGGGAGTGTGTTTCTTTCAAACTGAGTATCTTTACATCGTTTGCGTATCTTTACTATTCCAATTGTGTATCTTTAAATCGTTTGCGTATCTTTACTATTCCAATTCAATATCTTTTCATTTCTCGTTTGAGTATCTTTCTGTAAGGCTTTCTGATGCGAGTTTCTATTGAATTTGAGAGTTTTGCAAGTGTGGGAGTGTGTTTCTTTCAAACTGAGTATCTTTACATCGTTTACGTATATTTACTATTCCAATTGTGTATCTTTACATCGTTTGCGTATCTTTACTATTGCAATTGTGTATCTTTTCATTTCTCGTTTGAGTATCTTTCTGTAAGGCTTGTGATGCGAGTTTCTATTGTATTTGAGAGTTTTGCAAGTGTGGGAGTGTGTTTCTTTCAAACTGAGTATCTTTACATCGTTTGCGTATCTTTACTATTCCAATTGTGTATCTTTAAATCGTTTGCGTATCTTTACTATTCCAATTCAGTATCTTTTCATTTCTCGTTTGAGTATCTTTCTGTAAGGCTTTCTGATGCGAGTTTCTATTGAATTTGAGAGTTTTGCAAGTGTGGGAGTGTGTTTCTTTCAAACTGAGTATCTTTACATCGTTTGCGTATCTTTACTATTCCAATTGTGTATCTTTACTATTCCAATTGTGTATCTTTTCATTTCTCGTTTGAGTATCTTTCTGTAAGTCTTCTGATGCGAGTTTCTATTGAATTTGAGAGTTTTGCAAGTGTGGGAGTGTGTTTCTTTCAAACTGAGTATCTTTACATCGTTTGCGTATCTTTACTATTCCAATTGTGTATCTTTACATCGTTTGCGTATCTTTACTATTCCAATTGTGTATCTTTTCATTTCTCGTTTGAGTATCTTTCTGTAAGGCTTATGATGCGAGTTTCTATTGAATTTGAGAGTTTTGCATGTGTGGGAGTGTGTTTCTTTCAAACTGAGTATCTTTACATCGTTTGCGTATCTTTACTATTCCAATTGTGTATCTTTACATCGTTTGCGTATCTTTACTATTCCAATTGTGTATCTTTTCATTTCTCGTTTGAGTATCTTTTTGTAAGTCTTCTGATGCGAGTTTCTATTGAATTTGAGAGTTTTGCAAGTGTGGGAGTGTGTTTCTTTCAAACTGAGTATCTTTACATCGTTTGCGTATCTTTACTATTCCAATTGTGTATCTTTACATCGTTTGCGTATCTTTACTATTCCAATTGTGTATCTTTACATCGTTTGCGTATCTTTACTATTCCAATTGTGTATCTTTTCATTTCTCGTTTGAGTATCTTTCTGTAAGTCTTCTGATGCGAGTTTCTATTGAATTTGAGAGTTTTGCAAGTGTGGGAGTGTGTTTCTTTCAAACTGAGTATCTTTACATCGTTTGCGTATCTTTACTATTCCAATTGTGTATCTTTACATCGTTTGCGTATCTTTACTATTCCAATTGTGTATCTTTTCATTTCTCGTTTGAGTATCTTTCTGTAAGGCTTTCTGATGCGAGTTTCTATTGTATTTGAGAGTTTTGCAAGTGTGGGAGTGTGTTTCTTTCAAACTGAGTATCTTTACATCGTTTGCGTATCTTTACTATTCCAATTGTGTATCTTTTCATTTCTCGTTTGAGTATCTTTCTGTAAGGCTTCTGATGCGAGTTTCTATTGAATTTGAGAGTTTTGCAAGTGTGGGAGTGTGTTTCTTTCAAACTGAGTATCTTTACATCGTTTGCGTATATTTACTATTCCAATTGTGTATCTTTACATCGTTTGCGTATCTTTACTATTCCAATTGTGTATCTTTTCATTTCTCGTTTGGGTATCTTTCTGTAAGGCTTGTGATGCGAGTTTCTATTGTATTTGAGAGTTTTGCAAGTGTGGGAGTGTGTTTCTTTCAAACTGAGTATCTTTACATCGTTTGCGTATCTTTACTATTCCAATTGTGTATCTTTAAATCGTTTGCGTATCTTTACTATTCCAATTCAGTATCTTTTCATTTCTCGTTTGAGTATCTTTCTGTAAGGCTTTCTGATGCGAGTTTCTATTGAATTTGAGAGTTTTGCAAGTGTGGGAGTGTGTTTCTTTCAAACTGAGTATCTTAACATCGTTTGCGTATCTTTACTATTCCAATTGTGTATCTTTACATCGTTTGCGTATCTTTACTATTCCAATTGTGTATCTTTTCATTTCTCGTTTGAGTATCTTTCTGTAAGGCTTGTGATGCGAGTTTCTATTGTATTTGAGAGTTTTGCAAGTGTGGGAGTGTGTTTCTTTCAAACTGAGTATCTTTACATCGTTTGCGTATCTTTACTATTCCAATTCAGTATCTTTTCATTTCTCGTTTGAGTATCTTTCTGTAAGGCTTTCTGATGCGAGTTTCTATTGAATTTGAGAGTTTTGCAAGTGTGGGAGTGTGTTTCTTTCAAACTGAGTATCTTTACATCGTTTGCGTATCTTTACTATTCCAATTGTGTATCTTTACTATTCCAATTGTGTATCTTTTCATTTCTCGTTTGAGTATCTTTCTGTAAGTCTTCTGATGCGAGTTTCTATTGAATTTGAGAGTTTTGCAAGTGTGGGAGTGTGTTTCTTTCAAACTGAGTATCTTTACATCGTTTGCGTATCTTTACTATTCCAATTGTGTATCTTTACATCGTTTGCGTATCTTTACTATTCCAATTGTGTATCTTTTCATTTCTCGTTTGAGTATCTTTCTGTAAGGCTTTCTGATGCGAGTTTCTATTGTATTTGAGAGTTTTGCAAGTGTGGGAGTGTGTTTCTTTCAAACTGAGTATCTTTACATCGTTTGCGTATCTTTACTATTCCAATTGTGTATCTTTTCATTTCTCGTTTGAGTATCTTTCTGTAAGGCTTCTGATGCGAGTTTCTATTGAATTTGAGAGTTTTGCAAGTGTGGGAGTGTGTTTCTTTCAAACTGAGTATCTTTACATCGTTTGCGTATATTTACTATTCCAATTGTGTATCTTTACATCGTTTGCGTATCTTTACTATTCCAATTGTGTATCTTTTCATTTCTCGTTTGGGTATCTTTCTGTAAGGCTTGTGATGCGAGTTTCTATTGTATTTGAGAGTTTTACAAGTGTGGGAGTGTGTTTCTTTCAAACTGAGTATCTTTACATCGTTTGCGTATCTTTACTATTCCAATTGTGTATCTTTAAATCGTTTGCGTATCTTTACTATTCCAATTCAATATCTTTTCATTTCTCGTTTGAGTATCTTTCTGTAAGGCTTTTTGATGCGAGTTTCTATTGAATTTGAGAGTTTTGCAAGTGTGGGAGTGTGTTTCTTTCAAACTGAGTATCTTTACATCGTTTGCGTATATTTACTATTCCAATTGTGTATCTTTACATCGTTTGCGTATCTTTACTATTGCAATTGTGTATCTTTTCATTTCTCGTTTGAGTATCTTTCTGTAAGGCTTGTGATGCGAGTTTCTATTGTATTTGAGAGTTTTGCAAGTGTGGGAGTGTGTTTCTTTCAAACTGAGTATCTTTACATCGTTTGCGTATCTTTACTATTCCAATTGTGTATCTTTAAATCGTTTGCGTATCTTTACTATTCCAATTCAGTATCTTTTCATTTCTCGTTTGAGTATCTTTCTGTAAGGCTTTCTGATGCGAGTTTCTATTGAATTTGAGAGTTTTGCAAGTGTGGGAGTGTGTTTCTTTCAAACTGAGTATCTTTACATCGTTTGCGTATCTTTACTATTCCAATTGTGTATCTTTACTATTCCAATTGTGTATCTTTTCATTTCTCGTTTGAGTATCTTTCTGTAAGTCTTCTGATGCGAGTTTCTATTGAATTTGAGAGTTTTGCAAGTGTGGGAGTGTGTTTCTTTCAAACTGAGTATCTTTACATCGTTTGCGTATCTTTACTATTCCAATTGTGTATCTTTACATCGTTTGCGTATCTTTACTATTCCAATTGTGTATCTTTTCATTTCTCGTTTGAGTATCTTTCTGTAAGGCTTATGATGCGAGTTTCTATTGAATTTGAGAGTTTTGCATGTGTGGGAGTGTGTTTCTTTCAAACTGAGTATCTTTACATCGTTTGCGTATCTTTACTATTCCAATTGTGTATCTTTACATCGTTTGCGTATCTTTACTATTCCAATTGTGTATCTTTTCATTTCTCGTTTGAGTATCTTTTTGTAAGTCTTCTGATGCGAGTTTCTATTGAATTTGAGAGTTTTGCAAGTGTGGGAGTGTGTTTCTTTCAAACTGAGTATCTTTACATCGTTTGCGTATCTTTACTATTCCAATTGTGTATCTTTACATCGTTTGCGTATCTTTACTATTCCAATTGTGTATCTTTACATCGTTTGCGTATCTTTACTATTCCAATTGTGTATCTTTTCATTTCTCGTTTGAGTATCTTTCTGTAAGTCTTCTGATGCGAGTTTCTATTAAATTTGAGAGTTTTGCAAGTGTGGGAGTGTGTTTCTTTCAAACTGAGTATCTTTACATCGTTTGCGTATCTTTACTATTCCAATTGTGTATCTTTACATCGTTTGCGTATCTTTACTATTCCAATTGTGTATCTTTTCATTTCTCGTTTGAGTATCTTTCTGTAAGGCTTTCTGATGCGAGTTTCTATTGTATTTGAGAGTTTTGCAAGTGTGGGAGTGTGTTTCTTTCAAACTGAGTATCTTTACATCGTTTGCGTATCTTTACTATTCCAATTGTGTATCTTTAAATCGTTTGCGTATCTTTACTATTCCAATTCAGTATCTTTTCATTTCTCGTTTGAGTATCTTTCTGTAAGGCTTTCTGATGCGAGTTTCTATTGAATTTGAGAGTTTTGCAAGTGTGGGAGTGTGTTTCTTTCAAACTGAGTATCTTTACATCGTTTGCGTATCTTTACTATTCCAATTGTGTATCTTTACTATTCCAATTGTGTATCTTTTCATTTCTCGTTTGAGTATCTTTCTGTAAGGCTTCTGATGCGAGTTTCTATTGAATTTGAGAGTTTTGCAAGTGTGGGAGTGTGTTTCTTTCAAACTGAGTATCTTTCCATCGTTTGCGTATCTTTACTATTCCAATTGTGTATCTTTACATCGTTTGCGTATCTTTACTATTCCAATTGTGTATCTTTTCATTTCTCGTTTGAGTATCTTTCTGTAAGTCTTCTGATGCGATTTTCTATTGAATTTGAGAGTTTTGCAAGTGTGGGAGTGTGTTTCTTTCAAACTGAGTATCTTTACATCGTTTGCGTATCTTTACTATTCCAATTGTGTATCTTTACATCGTTTGCGTATCTTTACTATTCCAATTGTGTATCTTTTCATTTCTCGTTTGAGTATCTTTCTGTAAGGCTTCTGATGCGAGTTTCTATTGAATTTGAGAGTTTTGCAAGTGTGGGGAGTGTGTTTCTTTCAAACTGAGTATCTTTACATCGTTTGCGTATCTTTACTATTCCAATTGTGTATCTTTACATCGTTTGCGTATCTTTACTATTCCAATTGTGTATCTTTTCATTTCTCGTTTGAGTATCTTTCTGTAAGTCTTCTGATGCGAGTTTCTATTGAATTTGAGAGTTTTGCAAGTGTGGGAGTGTGTTTCTTTCAAACTGAGTATCTTTACATCGTTTGCGTATCTTTACTATTCCAATTGTGTATCTTTACATCGTTTGCGTATCTTTACTATTCCAATTCAGTATCTTTTCATTTCTCGTTTGAGTATCTTTCTGTAAGGCTTTCTGATGCGAGTTTCTATTGAATTTCAGAGTTTTGCAAGTGTGGGAGTGTGTTTCTTTCAAACTGAGTTTCTTTACATCGTTTGCGTATGTTTACTATTCCAATTGTGTATCTTTTCATTTCTCGTTTGAGTATCTTTCTGTAAGTCTTCTGATGCGAGTTTCTATTGAATTTGAGAGTTTTGCAAGTGTGGGAGTGTGTTTCTTTCAAACTGAGTATCTTTACATCGTTTGCGTATCTTTACTATTCCAATTGTGTATCTTTAAATCGTTTGCGTATCTTTACTATTCCAATTCAGTATCTTTTCATTTCTCGTTTGAGTATCTTTCTGTAAGGCTTTCTGATGCGAGTTTCTATTGAATTTGAGAGTTTTGCAAGTGTGGGAGTGTGTTTCTTTCAAACTGAGTATCTTTACATCGTTTGCGTATCTTTACTATTCCAATTGTGTATCTTTACTATTCCAATTGTGTATCTTTTCATTTCTCGTTTGAGTATCTTTCTGTAAGGCTTCTGATGCGAGTTTCTATTGAATTTGAGAGTTTTGCAAGTGTGGGAGTGTGTTTCTTTCAAACTGAGTATCTTTCCATCGTTTGCGTATCTTTACTATTCCAATTGTGTATCTTTACATCGTTTGCGTATCTTTACTATTCCAATTGTGTATCTTTTCATTTCTCGTTTGAGTATCTTTCTGTAAGTCTTCTGATGCGAGTTTCTATTGAATTTGAGAGTTTTGCAAGTGTGGGAGTGTGTTTCTTTCAAACTGAGTATCTTTACATCGTTTGCGTATCTTTACTATTCCAATTGTGTATCTTTACATCGTTTGCGTATCTTTACTATTCCAATTGTGTATCTTTTCATTTCTCGTTTGAGTATCTTTCTGTAAGGCTTCTGATGCGAGTTTCTATTGAATTTGAGAGTTTTGCAAGTGTGGGGAGTGTGTTTCTTTCAAACTGAGTATCTTTACATCGTTTGCGTATCTTTACTATTCCAATTGTGTATCTTTACATCGTTTGCGTATCTTTACTATTCCAATTGTGTATCTTTTCATTTCTCGTTTGAGTATCTTTCTGTAAGTCTTCTGATGCGAGTTTCTATTGAATTTGAGAGTTTTGCAAGTGTGGGAGTGTGTTTCTTTCAAACTGAGTATCTTTACATCGTTTGCGTATCTTTACTATTCCAATTGTGTATCTTTACATCGTTTGCGTATCTTTACTATTCCAATTCAGTATCTTTTCATTTCTCGTTTGAGTATCTTTCTGTAAGGCTTTCTGATGCGAGTTTCTATTGAATTTCAGAGTTTTGCAAGTGTGGGAGTGTGTTTCTTTCAAACTGAGTTTCTTTACATCGTTTGCGTATGTTTACTATTCCAATTGTGTATCTTTTCATTTCTCGTTTGAGTATCTTTCTGTAAGTCTTCTGATGCGAGTTTCTATTGAATTTGAGAGTTTTGCAAGTGTGGGAGTGTGTTTCTTTCAAACTGAGTATCTTTACATCGTTTGCGTATCTTTACTATTCCAATTGTGTATCTTTAAATCGTTTGCGTATCTTTACTATTCCAATTCAGTATCTTTTCATTTCTCGTTTGAGTATCTTTCTGTAAGGCTTTCTGATGCGAGTTTCTATTGAATTTCAGAGTTTTGCAAGTGTGGGAGTGTGTTTCTTTCAAACTGAGTTTCTTTACATCGTTTGCGTATGTTTACTATTCCAATTGTGTATCTCTTCATCGTTTGCGTATCTTTACTATTCCAATTGTGTATCTTTTCATTTCTCGTTTGAGTATCTTTCTGTAAGGCTTCTGATGCGAGTTTCTATTGTATTTGAGAGTTTTGCAAGTGTGGGAGTGTGTTTCTTTCAAACTGAGTATCTTTACATCGTTTGCGTATCTTTACTATTCAAATTGTGTATCTTTACATCGTTTGCGTATCTTTACTATTCCAATTGTGTATCTTTTCATTTCTCGTTTGAGTATCTTTCTGTAAGGCTTTCTGATGCGAGTTTCTATTGAATTTGAGAGTTTTGCAAGTGTAGGAGTGTGTTTCTTTCAAACTGAGTATCTTTACATCGTTTGCGTATGTTTACTATTCCAATTGTGTATCTTTTCATTTCTCGTTTGCGTATCTTTACTATTCCAATTGTGTATCTTTTCATTTCTCGTTTGAGTATCTTTCTGTAAGGCTTTCTGATGCGAGTTTCTATTGAATTTGAGAGTTTTGCAACTGTGGGAGTGTTTTTCTTTCAAACTGAGTATCTTTACATCGTTTGCGTATGTTTACTATTCCAATTGTGTATCTTTACATCGTTTGCGTATCTTTACTATTCCAATTGTGTATCTTTTCATTTCTCGCTTGAGTATCTTTCTGTATGGCTTTGTGATGCGAGTTTCTATTGTATTTGAGAGTTTTGCAAGTGTGGGAGTGTGTTTCTTTCAAACTGAGTACCTTTACATCGTTGGCGTATCTTTACTATTCCAAATGTGTATCTTTTCATTTCTCGTTTGAGTATCTTTCTGTAAGGCTTCTGATGCGAGTTTCTATTGAATTTGAGAGTTTTGCAAGTGTGGGAGTGTGTTTCTTTCAAACTGAGTATCTTTACATCGTTTGCGTATCTTTACTATTCAAATTGTGTATCTTTACATCGTTTGAGTATCTTTACTATTCCAATTGTGTATCTTTTCATTTCTCGTTTGAGTATCTTTCTGTAAGGCTTTCTGATGCGAGTTTCTATTGAATTTGAGAGTTTTGCAAGTGTGGGAGTGTGTTTCTTTCAAACTGAGTATCTTTACATCGTTTGCGTATGTTTACTATTCCAATTGTGTATCTTTACATCGTTTGCGTATCTTTACTATTCCAATTGTGTATCTTTTCATTTCTCGTTTAAGTATCTTTCTGTAAGTCTTCTGATGCGAGTTTCTATTGAATTTGAGAGTTTTGCAAGTGTGGGAGTGTGTTTCTTTCAAACTGAGTATCTTTACATCGTTTGCGTATCTTTACTATTCCAATTGTGTATCTTTACATCGTTTGCGTATCTTTACTATTCCAATTGTGTATCTTTTCATTTCTCGTTTGAGTATCTTTCTGTAAGGCTTTCTGATGCGAGTTTCTATTGTATTTGAGAGTTTTGCAAGTGTGGGAGTGTGTTTCTTTCAAACTGAGTATCTTTACATCGTTTGCGTATCTTTACTATTCCAATTGTGTATCTTTTCATTTCTCGTTTGAGTATCTTTCTGTAAGGCTTCTGATGCGAGTTTCTATTGAATTTGAGAGTTTTGCAAGTGTGGGAGTGTGTTTCTTTCAAACTGAGTATCTTTCCATCGTTTGCGTATCTTTACTATTCCAATTGTGTATCTTTACATCGTTTGCGTATCTTTACTATTCCAATTGTGTATCTTTTCATTTCTCGTTTGAGTATCTTTCTGTAAGTCTTCTGATGCGAGTTTCTATTGAATTTGAGAGTTTTGCAAGTGTGGGAGTGTGTTTCTTTCAAACTGAGTATCTTTACATCGTTTGCGTATCTTTACTATTCCAATTGTGTATCTTTACATCGTTTGCGTATCTTTACTATTCCAATTGTGTATCTTTTCATTTCTCGTTTGAGTATCTTTCTGTAAGTCTTCTGATGCGAGTTTCTATTGAATTTGAGAGTTTTGCAAGTGTGGGAGTGTGTTTCTTTCAAACTGAGTTTCTTTACATCGTTTGCGTATGTTTACTATTCCAATTGTGTATCTTTTCATTTCTCGTTTGAGTATCTTTCTGTAAGTCTTCTGATGCGAGTTTCTATTGAATTTGAGAGTTTTGCAAGTGTGGGAGTGTGTTTCTTTCAAACTGAGTATCTTTACATCGTTTGCGTATCTTTACTATTCCAATTGTGTATCTTTAAATCGTTTGCGTATCTTTACTATTCCAATTCAGTATCTTTTCATTTCTCGTTTGAGTATCTTTCTGTAAGGCTTTCTGATGCGAGTTTCTATTGAATTTCAGAGTTTTGCAAGTGTGGGAGTGTGTTTCTTTCAAACTGAGTTTCTTTACATCGTTTGCGTATGTTTACTATTCCAATTGTGTATCTCTTCATCGTTTGCGTATCTTTACTATTCCAATTGTGTATCTTTTCATTTCTCGTTTGAGTATCTTTCTGTAAGGCTTCTGATGCGAGTTTCTATTGTATTTGAGAGTTTTGCAAGTGTGGGAGTGTGTTTCTTTCAAACTGAGTATCTTTACATCGTTTGCGTATCTTTACTATTCAAATTGTGTATCTTTACATCGTTTGCGTATGTTTACTATTCCAATTGTGTATCTTTTCATTTCTCGTTTGCGTATCTTTACTATTCCAATTGTGTATCTTTTCATTTCTCGTTTGAGTATCTTTCTGTAAGGCTTTCTGATGCGAGTTTCTATTGAATTTGAGAGTTTTGCAACTGTGGGAGTGTTTTTCTTTCAAACTGAGTATCTTTACATCGTTTGCGTATGTTTACTATTCCAATTGTGTATCTTTACATCGTTTGCGTATCTTTACTATTCCAATTGTGTATCTTTTCATTTCTCGCTTGAGTATCTTTCTGTATGGCTTTGTGATGCGAGTTTCTATTGTATTTGAGAGTTTTGCAAGTGTGGGAGTGTGTTTCTTTCAAACTGAGTACCTTTACATCGTTGGCGTATCTTTACTATTCCAAATGTGTATCTTTTCATTTCTCGTTTGAGTATCTTTCTGTAAGGCTTCTGATGCGAGTTTCTATTGAATTTGAGAGTTTTGCAAGTGTGGGAGTGTGTTTCTTTCAAACTGAGTATCTTTACATCGTTTGCGTATCTTTACTATTCAAATTGTGTATCTTTACATCGTTTGCGTATCTTTACTATTCCAATTGTGTATCTTTTCATTTCTCGTTTGAGTATCTTTCTGTAAGGCTTTCTGATGCGAGTTTCTATTGAATTTGAGAGTTTTGCAAGTGTGGGAGTGTGTTTCTTTCAAACTGAGTATCTTTACATCGTTTGCGTATGTTTACTATTCCAATTGTGTATCTTTACATCGTTTGCGTATCTTTACTATTCCAATTGTGTATCTTTTCATTTCTCGTTTAAGTATCTTTCTGTAAGTCTTCTGATGCGAGTTTCTATTGAATTTGAGAGTTTTGCAAGTGTGGGAGTGTGTTTCTTTCAAACTGAGTATCTTTACATCGTTTGCGTATCTTTACTATTCCAATTGTGTATCTTTACATCGTTTGCGTATCTTTACTATTCCAATTGTGTATCTTTTCATTTCTCGTTTGAGTATCTTTCTGTAAGGCTTTCTGATGCGAGTTTCTATTGTATTTGAGAGTTTTGCAAGTGTGGGAGTGTGTTTCTTTCAAACTGAGTATCTTTACATCGTTTGCGTATCTTTACTATTCCAATTGTGTATCTTTTCATTTCTCGTTTGAGTATCTTTCTGTAAGGCTTCTGATGCGAGTTTCTATTGAATTTGAGAGTTTTGCAAGTGTGGGAGTGTGTTTCTTTCAAACTGAGTATCTTTACATCGTTTGCGTATATTTACTATTCCAATTGTGTATCTTTACATCGTTTGCGTATCTTTACTATTCCAATTGTGTATCTTTTCATTTCTCGTTTGGGTATCTTTCTGTAAGGCTTGTGATGCGAGTTTCTATTGAATTTGAGAGTTTTGCAAGTGTGGGAGTGTGTTTCTTTCAAACTGAGTATCTTTACATCGTTTGCGTATCTTTACTATTCCAATTGTGTATCTTTAAATCGTTTGCGTATCTTTACTATTCCAATTCAGTATCTTTTCATTTCTCGTTTGAGTATCTTTCTGTAAGGCTTTCTGATGCGAGTTTCTATTGAATTTGAGAGTTTTGCAAGTGTGGGAGTGTGTTTCTTTCAAACTGAGTATCTTTACATCGTTTGCGTATCTTTACTATTCCAATTGTGTATCTTTACCTCGTTTGCGTATCTTTACTATTCCAATTGTGTATCTTTTCATTTCTCGTTTGAGTATCTTTCTGTAAGGCTTCTGATGCGAGTTTCTATTGAATTTGAGAGTTTTGCAAGTGTGGGAGTGTGTTTCTTTCAAACTGAGTATCTTTACATCGTTTGCGTATCTTTACTATTCCAATTGTGTATCTTTACATCGTTTGCGTATCTTTACTATTCCAATTGTGTATCTTTACATCGTTTGCGTATCTTTACTATTCCAATTGTGTATCTTTTCATTTCTCGTTTGAGTATCTTTCTGTAAGTCTTCTGATGCGAGTTTCTATTGAATTTGAGAGTTTTGCAAGTGTGGGAGTGTGTTTCTTTCAAACTGAGTATCTTTACATCGTTTGCGTATCTTTACTATTCCAATTGTGTATCTTTACATCGTTTGCGTATCTTTACTATTCCAATTGTGTATCTTTTCATTTCTCGTTTGAGTATCTTTCTGTAAGGCTTCTGATGCGAGTTTCTATTGAATTTGAGAGTTTTGCAAGTGTGGGAGTGTGTTTCTTTCAAACTGAGTATCTTTACATCGTTTGCGTATCTTTACTATTCCAATTGTGTATCTTTTTATTTCTCGTTTGAGTATCTTTCTGTAAGTCTTCTGATGCGAGTTTCTATTGAATTTGAGAGTTTTGCAAGTGTGGGAGTGTGTTTCTTTCAAACTGAGTATCTTTACATCGTTTGCGTATCTTTACTATTCCAATTGTGTATCTTTACATCGTTTGCGTATCTTTACTATTCCAATTGTGTATCTTTTCATTTCTCGTTTGAGTATCTTTCTGTAAGGCTTGTGATGCGAGTTTCTATTGTATTTGAGAGTTTTGCAAGTGTGGGAGTGTGTTTCTTTCAAACTGAGTATCTTTACATCGTTTGCGTATCTTTACTATTCCAATTATGTATCTTTAAATCGTTTGCGTATCTTTACTATTCCAATTCAGTATCTTTTCATTTCTCGTTTGAGTATCTTTCTGTAAGGCTTTCTGATGCGAGTTTCTATTGAATTTGAGAGTTTTGCAAGTGTGGGAGTGTGTTTCTTTCAAACTGAGTATCTTTACATCGTTTGCGTATCTTTACTATTCCAATTGTGTATCTTTACATCGTTTGCGTATCTTTACTATTCCAATTGTGTATCTTTTCATTTCTCGTTTGAGTATCTTTCTGTAAGGCTTCTGATGCGAGTTTCTATTGAATTTGAGAGTTTTGCAAATGTGGGAGTGTGTTTCTTTCAAACTGAGTATCTTTACATCGTTTGCGTATCTTTACTATTCCAATTGTGTATCTTTACATCGTTTGCGTATCTTTACTATTCCAATTGTGTATCTTTACATCGTTTGCGTATCTTTACTATTCCAATTGTGTATCTTTACATCGTTTGCGTATCTTTACTATTCCAATTGTGTATCTTTTCATTTCTCGTTTGAGTATCTTTCTGTAAGTCTTCTGATGCGAGTTTCTATTGAATTTGAGAGTTTTGCAAGTGTGGGAGTGTGTTTCTTTCAAACTGAGTATCTTTACATCGTTTGCGTATCTTTACTATTCCAATTGTGTATCTTTACATCGTTTGCGTATCTTTACTATTCCAATTGTGTATCTTTTCATTTCTCGTTTGAGTATCTTTCTGTAAGGCTTCTGATGCGAGTTTCTATTGAATTTGAGAGTTTTGCAAGTGTGGGAGTGTGTTTCTTTCAAACTGAGTATCTTTACATCGTTTGCGTATCTTTACTATTCCAATTGTGTATCTTTACATCGTTTCTTTATCTTTACTATTCCAATTATGTATCTTTACATCGTTTGCGTATCTTTACTATTCCAATTGTGTATCTTTACATCCTTTGCGTATCTTTACTATTCCAATTGAGTATCTTTTCATTTCTCGTTTGAGTATCTTTCTGTAAGGCTTTCTAATGCGAGTTTCTATTGAATTTGAGAGTTTTGCAAGTGTGGGAGTGTGTTTCTTTCAAACTGAGTATGTTTACATTGTTTGCGTATCTTTACTATTCCAATTGTGTATCTTTACATCGTTTCTTTATCTTTACTATTCCAATTATGTATCTTTACATCGTTTGCGTATCTTTACTATTCCAATTGTGTATCTTTACATCTTTTGCGTATCTTTACTATTCCAATTAAGTATCTTTTCATTTCTCGTTTGAGTATCTTTCTGTAAGTCTTCTGATGCGAGTTTCTATTGAATTTGAGAGTTTTGCATGTGTGGGAGTGTGTTTCTTTCAAACTGAGTATCTTTACATCGTTTGCGTATCTTTACTATTCCAATTAAGTATCTTTCTGTAAGGCTTCTGATGCGAGTTTCTATTGTATTTGAGAGTTTTGCATGTGTGGGAGTGTGTTTCTTTCAAACTGAGTATCTTTACATCGTTTGCGTATCTTTACTATTCCAATTGTGTATCTTTACATCGTTTGCGTATCTTTACTATTCCAATTGTGTATCTTTTCATTTCTCGTTTGAGTATCTTTTTGTAAGTCTTCTGATGCGAGTTTCTATTGAATTTGAGAGTTTTGCAAGTGTGGGAGTGTGTTTCTTTCAAACTGAGTATCTTTACATCGTTTGCGTATCTTTACTATTCCAATTGTGTATCTTTACATCGTTTGCGTATCTTTACTATTCCAATTGTGTATCTTTACATCGTTTGCGTATCTTTACTATTCCAATTGTGTATCTTTTCATTTCTCGTTTGAGTATCTTTCTGTAAGGCTTCTGATGCGAGTTTCTATTGTATTTGAGAGTTTTGCAAGTGTGGGAGTGTGTTTCTTTCAAACTGAGTATCTTTACATCGTTTGCGTATCTTTACTATTCAAATTGTGTATCTTTACATCGTTTGCGTATGTTTACTATTCCAATTGTGTATCTTTTCATTTCTCGTTTGCGTATCTTTACTATTCCAATTGTGTATCTTTTCATTTCTCGTTTGAGTATCTTTCTGTAAGGCTTTCTGATGCGAGTTTCTATTGAATTTGAGAGTTTTGCAACTGTGGGAGTGTTTTTCTTTCAAACTGAGTATCTTAACATCGTTTGCGTATGTTTACTATTCCAATTGTGTATCTTTACATCGTTTGCGTATCTTTACTATTCCAATTGTGTATCTTTTCATTTCTCGCTTGAGTATCTTTCTGTATGGCTTTGTGATGCGAGTTTCTATTGTATTTGAGAGTTTTGCAAGTGTGGGAGTGTGTTTCTTTCAAACTGAGTACCTTTACATCGTTGGCGTATCTTTACTATTCCAAATGTGTATCTTTTCATTTCTCGTTTGAGTATCTTTCTGTAAGGCTTCTGATGCGAGTTTCTATTGAATTTGAGAGTTTTGCAAGTGTGGGAGTGTGTTTCTTTCAAACTGAGTATCTTTACATCGTTTGCGTATCTTTACTATTCAAATTGTGTATCTTTACATCGTTTGCGTATCTTTACTATTCCAATTGTGTATCTTTTCATTTCTCGTTTGAGTATCTTTCTGTAAGGCTTTCTGATGCGAGTTTCTATTGAATTTGAGAGTTTTGCAAGTGTGGGAGTGTGTTTCTTTCAAACTGAGTATCTTTACATCGTTTGCGTATGTTTACTATTCCAATTGTGTATCTTTACATCGTTTGCGTATCTTTACTATTCCAATTGTGTATCTTTTCATTTCTCGTTTAAGTATCTTTCTGTAAGTCTTCTGATGCGAGTTTCTATTGAATTTGAGAGTTTTGCAAGTGTGGGAGTGTGTTTCTTTCAAACTGAGTATCTTTACATCGTTTGCGTATCTTTACTATTCCAATTGTGTATCTTTACATCGTTTGCGTATCTTTACTATTCCAATTGTGTATCTTTTCATTTCTCGTTTGAGTATCTTTCTGTAAGGCTTTCTGATGCGAGTTTCTATTGTATTTGAGAGTTTTGCAAGTGTGGGAGTGTGTTTCTTTCAAACTGAGTATCTTTACATCGTTTGCGTATCTTTACTATTCCAATTGTGTATCTTTTCATTTCTCGTTTGAGTATCTTTCTGTAAGGCTTCTGATGCGAGTTTCTATTGAATTTGAGAGTTTTGCAAGTGTGGGAGTGTGTTTCTTTCAAACTGAGTATCTTTACATCGTTTGCGTATATTTACTATTCCAATTGTGTATCTTTACATCGTTTGCGTATCTTTACTATTCCAATTGTGTATCTTTTCATTTCTCGTTTGGGTATCTTTCTGTAAGGCTTGTGATGCGAGTTTCTATTGTATTTGAGAGTTTTGCAAGTGTGGGAGTGTGTTTCTTTCAAACTGAGTATCTTTACATCGTTTGCGTATCTTTACTATTCCAATTGTGTATCTTTAAATCGTTTGCGTATCTTTACTATTCCAATTCAGTATCTTTTCATTTCTCGTTTGAGTATCTTTCTGTAAGGCTTTCTGATGCGAGTTTCTATTGAATTTGAGAGTTTTGCAAGTGTGGGAGTGTGTTTCTTTCAAACTGAGTATCTTTACATCGTTTGCGTATCTTTACTATTCCAATTGTGTATCTTTACCTCGTTTGCGTATCTTTACTATTCCAATTGTGTATCTTTTCATTTCTCGTTTGAGTATCTTTCTGTAAGGCTTCTGATGCGAGTTTCTATTGAATTTGAGAGTTTTGCAAGTGTGGGAGTGTGTTTCTTTCAAACTGAGTATCTTTACATCGTTTGCGTATCTTTACTATTCCAATTGTGTATCTTTA
>NW_026089482.1:0-22645 GCF_933775445.1 Argentina anserina
AAAAGATACGCAAATTGCAATGGTAAACATACCAAACGATAGAAAGATACTCAGTTTGAAAGAAACACACGCCCACACTGGAAACACTCTCAAATTCAATAGAAACTCGCATCAGAAAGGCTTACAGAAAGATACTCAACGAGAATTGAAAAGATACTCAAATTGCAATAGTAAACATACTGAAACGATAGAAAGATACTCAGTTTGAAAGAAACACACGCCCACACTGGAAACACTCTCAAATTCAAGAAAAAGTCGCATCGAAAGCCGTTCAGAAAGATACTCAAACGAGAATTGAAAAGATACTCAAATTGCAATAGTAAACATACTCAAACGATAGAAAGATACTCAGTTTGAAAGAAACACACGCCCACACTGGAAACACTCTAAAATTCAAGAAAAAGTCGCATCGAAAGCCGTTCAGAAAGATACTCAAACGAGAATTGAAAAGATACTCAAATTGCAATAGTAAACATACTCAAACGATAGAAAGATACTCAGTTTGAAAGAAACACACGCCCACACTGGAAACACTCTCAAATTCAAGAAAAACTCGCATCGAAAGCCGTTCAGAAAGATACTCAAACGAGAATTGAAAAGATACTCAAAATGCAATAGTAAACATACTCAAACGATAGAAAGATACTCAGTTTGAAAGAAACACACGCCCACACTGGAAACACTCTAAAATTCAAGAAAAAGTCGCATCGAAAGCCGTTCAGAAAGATACTCAAACGAGAATTGAAAAGATACTCAAATTGCAATAGTAAACATACTCAAACGATAGAAAGATACTCAGTTTGAAAAAAACACACGCCCACACTGGAAACACTCTCAAATTCAATAGAAACTCGCATCAGAAAGGCTTACAGAAAGATACTCAAACGAGAATTGAAAAGATACTCAAAATGCAATAGTAAACATACTCAAACGATAGAAAGATACTCAGTTTGAAAGAAACACACGCCCACACTGGAAACACTCTCTAATTCAATAGAAACTCGCATTAGAAAGCCTTACAGAAAGATACGCAAATGAGAATTGAAAAGATATTCAAATTGCAATAGTAAACATACTCAAACGATAGAAAGATACTCAGTTTTAAAGAAACACACGCCCACACTGGAAACACTCTCAAATTCAATAGAAACTCGCATCAGATAGGCTTACAGAAAGATACTTAAAGGAGAATTGAAAGATACTCAAACTGCAATAGTAAACATACTCAAACGATAGAAAGATACTCAGTTTGAAAGAAACACACGCCCACACAGGAAACACTCTCAAATTCAATAGAAACTCGCATCAGAAAGGCTTACAGAAAGATACTCAAACGAGAATTGAAAAGATACTCAAATTGCAATAGTAAACATACTCAAACGATAGAAAGATATTCAGTTTGAAAGAAACACACGCCCACACTGGAAACACTCTCAAATTCAAGAAAAACTCGCATCGAAAGCCGTTCAGAAAGATACTCAAACGAGAATTGAAAAGATACTCAAATTGCAATAGTAAACATACTCAAAGGATAGAAAGATACTCAGTTTGAAAGAAACACACGCCCACACTGGAAACACTCTCTAATTCAATAGAAACTCGCATTAGAAAGGCTTACAGAAAGATACGCAAATGAGAATTGAAAAGATATTCAAATTGCAATAGTAAACATACTCAAACGATAGAAAGATAATCAGTTTGAAAGAAACACACGCCCACACTGGAAACACTCTCAAATTCAATAGAAACTCGCATCAGATAGGCTTACAGAAAGATACTTAAAGGAGAATTGAAAAGATACTCAAACTGCAATAGTAAACATACTCAAACGATAGAAAGATACTCAGTTTGAAAGAAACACACGCCCACACAGGAAACACTCTCAAATTCAATAGAAACTCGCATCAGAAAGGCTTACAGAAAGATACTCAAACGAGAATTGAAAAGATACTCAAATTGCAATAGTAAACATACTCAAACGATAGAAAGATATTCAGTTTGAAAGAAACACACGCCCACACTGGAAACACTCTTAAATTCAAGAAAAACTCGCATCGAAAGCCGTTCAGAAAGATACTCAAACGAGAATTGAAAAGATACTCAAATTGCAATAGTAAACATACTCAAACGATAGAAAGATACTCAGTTTGAAAAAAACACACGCCCACACTGGAAACACTCTCAAATTCAAGAAAAAGTCGCATCGAAAGCCGTTCAGAAAGATACTCAAACGAGAATTGAAAAGATACTCAAATTGCAATGGTAAACATACTCAAACGATAGAAAGATACTCAGTTTGAAAGAAACACACGCCCACACAGGAAACACTCTCAAATTCAATAGAAACTCGCATCAGAAAGGCTTACAGAAAGATACTCAAACGAGAATTGAAAAGATACTCAAATTGCAATAGTAAACATACTCAAACGATAGAAAGATATTCAGTTTGAAAGAAACACACGCCCACACTGGAAACACTCTCAAATTCAAGAAAAACTCGCATCGAAAGCCGTTCAGAAAGATACTCAAACGAGAATTGAAAAGATACTCAAATTGCAATAGTAAACATACTCAAAGGATAGAAAGATACTCAGTTTGAAAGAAACACACGCCCACACTGGAAACACTCTCTAATTCAATAGAAACTCGCATTAGAAAGGCTTACAGAAAGATACGCAAATGAGAATTGAAAAGATATTCAAATTGCAATAGTAAACATACTCAAACGATAGAAAGATAATCAGTTTGAAAGAAACACACGCCCACACTGGAAACACTCTCAAATTCAATAGAAACTCGCATCAGATAGGCTTACAGAAAGATACTTAAAGGAGAATTGAAAAGATACTCAAACTGCAATAGTAAACATACTCAAACGATAGAAAGATACTCAGTTTGAAAGAAACACACGCCCACACAGGAAACACTCTCAAATTCAATAGAAACTCGCATCAGAAAGGCTTACAGAAAGATACTCAAACGAGAATTGAAAAGATACTCAAATTGCAATAGTAAACATACTCAAACGATAGAAAGATATTCAGTTTGAAAGAAACACACGCCCACACTGGAAACACTCTTAAATTCAAGAAAAACTCGCATCGAAAGCCGTTCAGAAAGATACTCAAACGAGAATTGAAAAGATACTCAAATTGCAATAGTAAACATACTCAAACGATAGAAAGATACTCAGTTTGAAAAAAACACACGCCCACACTGGAAACACTCTCAAATTCAAGAAAAAGTCGCATCGAAAGCCGTTCAGAAAGATACTCAAACGAGAATTGAAAAGATACTCAAATTGCAATGGTAAACATACTCAAACGATAGAAAGATACTCAGTTTGAAAGAAACACACGCCCACACTGGAAACACTCTCAAATTCAAGAAAAAGTCGCATCGAAAGCCGTTCAGAAAGATACTCAAACGAGAATTGAAAAGATACTCAAATTGCAATGGTAAACATACTCAAACGATAGAAAGATACTCAGTTTGAAAGAAACACACGCCCACACTGGAAACACTCTCAAATTCAATAGAAACTCGCATCAGAAAGGCTTACAGAAAGATACTCAAACGAGAATTGAAAAGATACTCAAATTGCAATAGTAAACATACTCAAACGATAGAAATATACTCAGTTTGAAAGAAACACACGCCCACACTGGAAACACTCTCAAATTCAAGAAAAAGTCGCATCGAGAGCCGTTCAGAAAGATACTCAAACGAGAATTGAAAAGATACTCAAATTGCAATGGTAAACATACTCAAACGATAGAAAGATACTCAGTTTGAAAGAAACACACGCCCACACTGGAAACACTCTCAAATTCAATAGAAACTCGCATCAGAAAGGCTTACAGAAAGATACTCAAACGAGAATTGAAAAGATACTCAAATTGCAATAGTAAACATACTCAAACGATAGAAAGATACTCAGTTTGAAAGAAACACACGCCCACACTGGAAACACTCTCAAATTCAAGAAAAACTCGCATCGAAAGCCGTTCAGAAAGATACTCAAACGAGAATTGAAAAGATACTCAAATTGCAATAGTAAACATACTCAAACGATAGAAAGATACTCAGTTTGAAAGAAACACACGCCCACACAGGAAACACTCTCAAATTCAATAGAAACTCGCATCAGAAAGGCTTACAGAAAGATACTCAAACGAGAATTGAAAAGATACTCAAATTGCAATAGTAAACATACTCAAACGATAGAAAGATATTCAGTTTGAAAGAAACACACGCCCACACTGGAAACACTCTTAAATTCAAGAAAAACTCGCATCGAAAGCCGTTCAGAAAGATACTCAAACGAGAATTGAAAAGATACTCAAATTGCAATAGTAAACATACTCAAACGATAGAAAGATACTCAGTTTGAAAAAAACACACGCCCACACTGGAAACACTCTCAAATTCAAGAAAAAGTCGCATCGAAAGCCGTTCAGAAAGATACTCAAACGAGAATTGAAAAGATACTCAAATTGCAATGGTAAACATACTCAAACGATAGAAAGATACTCAGTTTGAAAGAAACACACGCCCACACTGGAAACACTCTCAAATTCAAGAAAAAGTCGCATCGAAAGCCGTTCAGAAAGATACTCAAACGAGAATTGAAAAGATACTCAAATTGCAATGGTAAACATACTCAAACGATAGAAAGATACTCAGTTTGAAAGAAACACACGCCCACACTGGAAACACTCTCAAATTCAATAGAAACTCGCATCAGAAAGGCTTACAGAAAGATACTCAAACGAGAATTGAAAAGATACTCAAATTGCAATAGTAAACATACTCAAACGATAGAAATATACTCAGTTTGAAAGAAACACACGCCCACACTGGAAACACTCTCAAATTCAAGAAAAAGTCGCATCGAGAGCCGTTCAGAAAGATACTCAAACGAGAATTGAAAAGATACTCAAATTGCAATGGTAAACATACTCAAACGATAGAAAGATACTCAGTTTGAAAGAAACACACGCCCACACTGGAAACACTCTCAAATTCAATAGAAACTCGCATCAGAAAGGCTTACAGAAAGATACTCAAACGAGAATTGAAAAGATACTCAAATTGCAATAGTAAACATACTCAAACGATAGAAAGATACTCAGTTTGAAAGAAACACACGCCCACACTGGAAACACTCTCAAATTCAAGAAAAACTCGCATCGAAAGCCGTTCAGAAAGATACTCAAACGAGAATTGAAAAGATACTCAAATTGCAATAGTAAACATACTCAAACGATAGAAAGATACTCAGTTTGAAAGAAACACACGCCCACACTGGAAATACTCTCAAATTCAATAGAAACTCGCATCAGAAAGGCTTACAGAAAGATACTCAAACGAGAATTGAAAAGATACTCAAAATGCAATAGTAAACATACTCAAACGATAGAAAGATACTCAGTTTGAAAGAAACACACGCCCACACTGGAAACACTCTCAAATTGAAGAAAAAGTCGCATCGAAAGCCGTTCAGAAAGATACTCAAACGAGAATTGAAAAGATACTCAAATTGCAATGGTAAACATACCAAACGATAGAAAGATACTCAGTTTCAAAGATACACACGCCCACACTGGAAACACTCTCAAATTCAATAGAAACTCGCATCAGAAAGGCTTACAGAAAGATACTCAAACGAGAATTGAAAAGATACTCAAATTGCAATAGTAAACATACTGAAACGATAGAAAGATACTCAGTTTGAAAGAAACACACGCCCACACTGGAAACACTCTCAAATTCCAGAAAAAGTCGCATCGAAAGCCGTTCAGAAAGTTACTCAAACGAGAATTGAAAAGATACTCAAATTGCAATAGTAAACATACTCAAACGATAGAAAGATACTCAGTTTGAAAGAAACACACGCCCACACTGGAAACACTCTCTAATTCAATAGAAACTCGCATTAGAAAGCCTTACAGAAAGATACGCAAATGAGAATTGAAAAGATATTCAAATTGCAATAGTAAACATACTGAAACGATAGAAAGATACTCAGTTTGAAAGAAACACACGCCCACACTGGAAACACTCTCAAATTCAAGAAAAAGTCGCATCGAAAGCCGTTCAGAAAGATACTCAAACGAGAATTGAAAAGATACTCAAATTGCAATAGTAAACATACTCAAACGATAGAAAGATACTCAGTTTGAAAGAAACACACGCCCACACTGGAAACACTCTCAAATTCAAGAAAAACTCGCATCGAAAGCCGTTCAGAAAGATACTCAAACGAGAATTGAAAAGATACTCAAATTGCAATAGTAAACATACTGAAACGATAGAAAGATACTCAGTTTGAAAAAAACACACGCCCACACTGGAAACACTCTCAAATTCAATAGAAACTCGCATCAGAAAGGCTTACAGAAAGATACTCAAACGAGAATTGAAAAGATACTCAAAATGCAATAGTAAACATACTCAAACGATAGAAAGATACTCAGTTTGAAAGAAACACACGCCCACACTGGAAACACTCTCAAATTCAAGAAAAAGTCGCATCGAAAGCCGTTCAGAAAGATACTCAAACGAGAATTGAAAAGATACTCAAATTGCAATGGTAAACATACTCAAACGATAGAAAGATACTCAGTTTGAAAGAAACACACGCCCACACTGGAAACACTCTCAAATTCAATAGAAACTCGCATCAGAAAGGCTTACAGAAAGATACTCAAACGAGAATTGAAAAGATACTCAAATTGCAATAGTAAACATACTCAAACGATAGAAAGATACTCAGTTTGAAAGAAACACACGCCCACACTGGAAACACTCTCAAATTCAAGAAAAAGTCGCATCGAAAGCCGTTCAGAAAGATACTCAAACGAGAATTGAAAAGATACTCAAATTGCAATGGTAAACATACTCAAACGATAGAAAGATACTCAGTTTGAAAGAAACACACGCCCACACTGGAAACACTCTCAAATTCAATAGAAACTCGCATCAGAAAGGCTTACAGAAAGATACTCAAACGAGAATTGAAAAGATACTCAAATTGCAATAGTAAACATACTCAAACGATAGAAAGATACTCAGTTTGAAAGAAACACACGCCCACACTGGAAACACTCTCAAATTCAAGAAAAAGTCGCATCGAAAGCCGTTCAGAAAGATACTCAAACGAGAATTGAAAAGATACTCAAATTGCAATAGTAAACATACTCAAACGATAGAAAGATACTCAGTTTGAAAGAAACACACGCCCACACTGGAAACACTCTCAAATTCAATAGAAACTCGCATCAGAAAGGCTTACAGAAAGATACTCAAACGAGAATTGAAAAGATACTCAAATTGCAATAGTAAACATACTCAAACGATAGAAAGATACTCAGTTTGAAAGAAACACACGCCCACACTGGAAACACTCTCAAATTCAAGAAAAAGTCGCATCGAAAGCCGTTCAGAAAGATACTCAAACGAGAATTGAAAAGATACTCAAATTGCAATGGTAAACATACTCAAACGATAGAAAGATACTCAGTTTGAAAGAAACACACGCCCACACTGGAAACACTCTCAAATTCAATAGAAACTCGCATCAGAAAGGCTTACAGAAAGATACTCAAACGAGAATTGAAAAGATACTCAAATTGCAATAGTAAACATACTCAAACGATAGAAAGATACTCAGTTTGAAAGAAACACACGCCCACACTGGAAACACTCTCAAATTCAAGAAAAAGTCGCATCGAAAGCCGTTCAGAAAGATACTCAAACGAGAATTGAAAAGATACTCAAATTGCAATAGTAAACATACTCAAACGATAGAAAGATACTCAGTTTGAAAGAAACACACGCCCACACTGGAAATACTCTCAAATTCAATAGAAACTCGCATCAGAAAGGCTTACAGAAAGATACTCAAACGAGAATTGAAAAGATACTCAAAATGCAATAGTAAACATACTCAAACGATAGAAAGATACTCAGTTTGAAAGAAACACACGCCCACACTGGAAACACTCTCAAATTCAAGAAAAAGCCGCATCGAAAGCCGTTCAGAAAGATACTCAAACGAGAATTGAAAAGATACTCAAATTGCAATGGTAAACATACCAAACGATAGAAAGATACTCAGTTTGAAAGAAACACACGCCCACACTGGAAACACTCTCAAATTCAATAGAAACTTGCATCAGAAAGGCTTACAGAAAGATACTCAAACGAGAATTGAAAAGATACTCAAATTGCAATAGTAAACATACTGAAACGATAGAAAGATACTCAGTTTGAAAGAAACACACGCCCACACTGGAAACACTCTCAAATTCAAGAAAAAGTCGCATCGAAAGCCGTTCAGAAAGATACTTAAACGAGAATTGAAAAGATACTCAAATTGCAATAGTAAACATACTCAAACGATAGAAAGATACTCAGTTTGAAAGAAACACACGCCCACACTGGAAACACTCTCAAATTCAAGAAAAACTCGCATCGAAAGCCGTTCAGAAAGATACTCAAACGAGAATTGAAAAGATACTCAAATTGCAATAGTAAACATACTCAAACGATAGAAAGATACTCAGTTTGAAAGAAACACACGCCCACACTGGAAATACTCTCAAATTCAATAGAAACTCGCATCAGAAAGGCTTACAGAAAGATACTCAAACGAGAATTGAAAAGATACTCAAAAATGCAATAGTAAACATACTCAAACGATAGAAAGATACTCAGTTTGAAAGAAACACACGCCCACACTGGAAACACTCTCAAATTCAAGAAAAAGTCGCATCGAAAGCCGTTCAGAAAGATACTTAAACGAGAATTGAAAAGATACTCAAATTGCAATGGTAAACATACCAAACGATAGAAAGATACTCAGTTTTAAAGATACACACGCCCACACTGGAAACACTCTCAAATTCAATAGAAACTCGCATCAGAAAGGCTTACAGAAAGATACTCAAACGAGAATTGAAAAGATACTCAAATTGCAATAGTAAACATACTGAAACGATAGAAAGATACTCAGTTTGAAAGAAACACACGCCCACACTGGAAACACTCTCAAATTCAAGAAAAAGTCGCATCGAAAGCCGTTCAGAAAGATACTCAAACGAGAATTGAAAAGATACGCAAATTGCAATGGTAAACATACCAAACGATAGAAAGATACTCAGTTTGAAAGAAACACACGCCCACACTGGAAACACTCTCAAATTCAATAGAAACTCGCATCAGAAAGGCTTACAGAAAGATACTCAAACGAGAATTGAAAAGATACTCAAATTGCAATAGTAAACATACTGAAACGATAGAAAGATACTCAGTTTGAAAGAAACACACGCCCACACTGGAAACACTCTCAAATTCAAGAAAAAGTCGCATCGAAAGCCGTTCAGAAAGATACTCAAACGAGAATTGAAAAGATACTCAAATTGCAATAGTAAACATACTCAAACGATAGAAAGATACTCAGTTTGAAAGAAACACACGCCCACACTGGAAACACTCTCAAATTCAAGAAAAACTCGCATCGAAAGCCGTTCAGAAAGATACTCAAACGAGAATTGAAAAGATACTCAAATTGCAATAGTAAACATACTCAAACGATAGAAAGATACTCAGTTTGAAAAAAACACACGCCCACACTGGAAACACTCTCAAATTCAATAGAAACTCGCATCAGAAAGGCTTACAGAAAGATACTCAAACGAGAATTGAAAAGATACTCAAAATGCAATAGTAAACATACTCAAACGATAGAAAGATACTCAGTTTGAAAGAAACACACGCCCACACTGGAAACACTCTCAAATTCAAGAAAAAGTCGCATCGAAAGCCGTTCAGAAAGATACTCAAACGAGAATTGAAAAGATACTCAAATTGCAATGGTAAACATACTCAGACGATAGAAAGATACTCAGTTTGAAAGAAACACACGCCCACACTGGAAACACTCTCAAATTCAATAGAAACTCGCATCAGAAAGGCTTACAGAAAGATACTCAAACGAGAATTGAAAAGATACTCAAATTGCAATAGTAAACATACTCAAACGATAGAAAGATACTCAGTTTGAAAGAAACACACGCCCACACTGGAAACACTCTCAAATTCAAGAAAAAGTCGCATCGAAAGCCGTTCAGAAAGATACTCAAACGAGAATTGAAAAGATACTCAAATTGCAATGGTAAACATACTCAAACGATAGAAAGATACTCAGTTTGAAAGAAACACACGCCCACACTGGAAACACTCTCAAATTCAATAGAAACTCGCATCAGAAAGGCTTACAGAAAGATACTCAAACGAGAATTGAAAAGATACTCAAATTGCAATAGTAAACATACTCAAACGATAGAAAGATACTCAGTTTGAAAGAAACACACGCCCACACTGGAAACACTCTCAAATTCAAGAAAAACTCGCATCGAAAGCCGTTCAGAAAGATACTCAAACGAGAATTGAAAAGATACTCAAATTGCAATAGTAAACATACTCAAACGATAGAAAGATACTCAGTTTGAAAGAAACACACGCCCACACTGGAAATACTCTCAAATTCAATAGAAACTCGCATCAGAAAGGCTTACAGAAAGATACTCAAACGAGAATTGAAAAGATACTCAAAATGCAATAGTAAACATACTCAAACGATAGAAAGATACTCAGTTTGAAAGAAACACACGCCCACACTGGAAACACTCTCAAATTCAAGAAAAAGTCGCATCGAAAGCCGTTCAGAAAGATACTCAAACGAGAATTGAAAAGATACTCAAATTGCAATGGTAAACATACCAAACGATAGAAAGATACTCAGTTTCAAAGATACACACGCCCACACTGGAAACACTCTCGAATTCAATAGAAACTCGCATCAGAAAGGCTTACAGAAAGATACTCAAACGAGAATTGAAAAGATACTCAAATTGCAATAGTAAACATACTGAAACGATAGAAAGATACTCAGTTTGAAAGAAACACACGCCCACACTGGAAACACTCTCAAATTCCAGAAAAAGTCGCATCGAAAGCCGTTCAGAAAGTTACTCAAACGAGAATTGAAAAGATACTCAAATTGCAATAGTAAACATACTCAAACGATAGAAAGATACTCAGTTTGAAAGAAACACACGCCCACACTGGAAACACTCTCTAATTCAATAGAAACTCGCATTAGAAAGCCTTACAGAAAGATACGCAAATGAGAATTGAAAAGATATTCAAATTGCAATAGTAAACATACTCAAACGATAGAAAGATACTCAGTTTTAAAGAAACACACGCCCACACTGGAAACACTCTCAAATTCAATAGAAACTCGCATCAGATAGGCTTACAGAAAGATACTTAAACGAGAATTGAAAGATACTCAAACTGCAATAGTAAACATACTCAAACGATAGAAAGATACTCAGTTTGAAAGAAACACACGCCCACACAGGAAACACTCTCAAATTCAATAGAAACTCGCATCAGAAAGGCTTACAGAAAGATACTCAAACGAGAATTGAAAAGATACTCAAATTGCAATAGTAAACATACTCAAACGATAGAAAGATATTCAGTTTGAAAGAAACACACGCCCACACTGGAAACACTCTCAAATTCAAGAAAAACTCGCATCGAAAGCCGTTCAGAAAGATACTCAAACGAGAATTGAAAAGATACTCAAATTGCAATAGTAAACATACTCAAACGATAGAGAGATACTCAGTTTGAAAGAAACACACGCCCACACTGGAAATACTCTCAAATTCAATAGAAACTCGCATCAGAAAGGCTTACAGAAAGATACTCAAACGAGAATTGAAAAGATACTCAAAATGCAATAGTAAACATACTCAAACGATAGAAAGATACTCAGTTTGAAAGAAACACACGCCCACACTGGAAACACTCTCAAATTCAAGAAAAAGCCGCATCGAAAGCCGTTCAGAAAGATACTCAAACGAGAATTGAAAAGATACTCAAATTGCAATGGTAAACATACCAAACGATAGAAAGATACTCAGTTTGAAAGAAACACACGCCCACACTGGAAACACTCTCAAATTCAATAGAAACTTGCATCAGAAAGGCTTACAGAAAGATACTCAAACGAGAATTGAAAAGATACTCAAATTGCAATAGTAAACATACTGAAACGATAGAAAGATACTCAGTTTGAAAGAAACACACGCCCACACTGGAAACACTCTCAAATTCAAGAAAAAGTCGCATCGAAAGCCGTTCAGAAAGATACTTAAACGAGAATTGAAAAGATACTCAAATTGCAATAGTAAACATACTCAAACGATAGAAAGATACTCAGTTTGAAAGAAACACACGCCCACACTGGAAACACTCTCAAATTCAAGAAAAACTCGCATCGAAAACCGTTCAGAAAGATACTCAAACGAGAATTGAAAAGATACTCAAATTGCAATAGTAAACATACTCAAACGATAGAAAGATACTCAGTTTGAAAGAAACACACGCCCACACTGGAAATACTCTCAAATTCAATAGAAACTCGCATCAGAAAGGCTTACAGAAAGATACTCAAACGAGAATTGAAAAGATACTCAAATTGCAATAGTAAACATACTGAAACGATAGAAAGATACTCAGTTTGAAAGAAACACACGCCCACACTGGAAACACTCTCAAATTCAAGAAAAAGTCGCATCGAAAGCCGTTCAGAAAGATACTTAAACGAGAATTGAAAAGATACTCAAATTGCAATAGTAAACATACTCAAACGATAGAAAGATACTCAGTTTGAAAGAAACACACGCCCACACTGGAAACACTCTCAAATTCAAGAAAAACTCGCATCGAAAGCCGTTCAGAAAGATACTCAAACGAGAATTGAAAAGATACTCAAATTGCAATAGTAAACATACTCAAACGATAGAAAGATACTCAGTTTGAAAGAAACACACGCCCACACTGGAAACACTCTCTAATTCAATAGAAACTCGCATTAGAAAGGCTTACAGAAAGATACGCAAATGAGAATTGAAAAGATATTCAAATTGCAATAGTAAACATACTCAAACGATAGAAAGATAATCAGTTTGAAAGAAACACACGCCCACACTGGAAACACTCTCAAATTCAATAGAAACTCGCATCAGATAGGCTTACAGAAAGATACTTAAACGAGAATTGAAAAGATACTCAAACTGCAATAGTAAACATACTCAAACGATAGAAAGATACTCAGTTTGAAAGAAACACACGCCCACACAGGAAACACTCTCAAATTCAATAGAAACTCGCATCAGAAAGGCTTACAGAAAGATACTCAAACGAGAATTGAAAAGATACTCAAATTGCAATAGTAAACATACTCAAACGATAGAAAGATACTCAGTTTGAAAGAAACACACGCCCACACTGGAAACACTCTCAAATTCAAGAAAAAGTCGCATCGAAAGCCGTTCAGAAAGATACTCAAACGAGAATTGAAAAGATACTCAAATTGCAATGGTAAACATACTCAAACGATAGAAAGATACTCAGTTTGAAAGAAACACACGCCCACACTAGAAACACTCTCAAATTCAATAGAAACTCGCATCAGAAAGGCTTACAGAAAGATACTCAAACGAGAATTGAAAAGATACTCAAATTGCAATAGTAAACATACTCAAACGATAGAAAGATACTCAGTTTGAAAGAAACACACGCCCACACTGGAAACACTCTCAAATTCAAGAAAAATTCGCATCGAAAGCCGTTCAGAAAGATACTCAAACGAGAATTGAAAAGATACTCAAATTGCAATGGTAAACATACTCAAACGATAGAAAGATAATCAGTTTGAAAGAAACACACGCCCACACTGGAAACACTCTCAAATTCAATAGAAACTCGCATCAGATAGGCTTACAGAAAGATACTTAAACGAGAATTGAAAAGATACTCAAACTGCAATAGTAAACATACTCAAACGATAGAAAGATACTCAGTTTGAAAGAAACACACGCCCACACTGGAAACACTCTCAAATTCAAGAAAAAGTCGCATCGAAAGCCGTTCAGAAAGATACTCAAACGAGAATTGAAAAGATACTCAAACTGCAATAGTAAACATACTCAAACGATAGAAAGATACTCAGTTTGAAAGAAACACACGCCCACACTGGAAACACTCTCAAATTCAAGAAAAAGTCGCATCGAAAGCCGTTCAGAAAGATACTCAAACGAGAATTGAAAAGATACTCAAATTGCAATGGTAAACATACTCAAACGATAGAAAGATACTCAGTTTGAAAGAAACACACGCCCACACTGGAAACACTCTCAAATTCAATAGAAACTCGCATCAGAAAGGCTTACAGAAAGATACTCAAACGAGAATTGAAAAGATACTCAAATTGCAATAGTAAACATACTCAAACGATAGAAAGATACTCAGTTTGAAAGAAACACACGCCCACACTGGAAACACTCTCAAATTCAAGAAAAACTCGCATCGAAAGCCGTTCAGAAAGATACTCAAACGAGAATTGAAAAGATACTCAAATTGCAATAGTAAACATACTCAAACGATAGAAAGATACTCAGTTTGAAAGAAACACACGCCCACACTGGAAATACTCTCAAATTCAATAGAAACTCGCATCAGAAAGGCTTACAGAAAGATACTCAAACGAGAATTGAAAAGATACTCAAAATGCAATAGTAAACATACTCAAACGATAGAAAGATACTCAGTTTGAAAGAAACACACGCCCACACTGGAAACACTCTCAAATTCAAGAAAAAGTCGCATCGAAAGCCGTTCAGAAAGATACTCAAACGAGAATTGAAAAGATACTCAAATTGCAATGGTAAACATACCAAACGATAGAAAGATACTCAGTTTGAAAGAAACACACGCCCACACTGGAAACACTCTCAAATTCAATAGAAACTCGCATCAGAAAGGCTTACAGAAAGATACTCAAACGAGAATTGAAAAGATACTCAAATTGCAATAGTAAACATACTGAAACGATAGAAAGATACTCAGTTTGAAAGAAACACACGCCCACACTGGAAACACTCTTAAATTCAAGAAAAAGTCGCATCGAAAGCCGTTCAGAAAGATACTCAAACGAGAATTGAAAAGATACTCAAATTGCAATAGTAAACATACTCAAACGATAGAAAGATACTCAGTTTGAAAGAAACACACGCCCACACTGGAAACACTCTCTAATTCAATAGAAACTCGCATTAGAAAGGCTTACAGAAAGATACGCAAATGAGAATTGAAAAGATATTCAAATTGCAATAGTAAACATACTCAAACGATAGAAAGATAATCAGTTTGAAAGAAACACACGCCCACACTGGAAACACTCTCAAATTCAATAGAAACTCGCATCAGAAAGGCTTACAGAAAGATACTCAAATGAGAATTGAAAAGATACTCAAATTGCAATAGTAAACATACTCAAACGATAGAAAGATACTCAGTTTGAAAGAAACACACGCCCACACTGGAAACACTCTCAAATTCAAGAAAAACTCGCATCGAAAGCCGTTCAGAAAGATACTCAAACGAGAATTGAAAAGATACTCAAATTGCAATAGTAAACATACTCAAACGATAGAAAGATACTCAGTTTGACAGAAACACACGCCCACACTGGAAAAACTCTCAAATTCAATAGAAACTCGCATCAGAAAGGCTTACAGAAAGATACTCAAACGAGAATTGAAAAGATACTCAAATTGCAATGGTAAACATACTCAAACGATAGAAAGATACTCAGTTTTAAAGAAACACACGCCCACACTTGAAACACTCTCAAATTCAATAGAAACTCGCATCCGAAAGGCTTACAGAAAGATACTCAAACGAGAATTGAAAAGATACTCAAATTGCAATGGTAAACATACTCAAATGATAGAAAGATACTCAGTTTGAAAGAAACACACGCCCACACTGGAAACACTCTCAAATTCAATAGAAACTCGCATCAGAAAGGCTTACAGAAAGATACTCAAACGAGAATTGAAAAGATACTCAAATTGCAATGGTAAACATACTCAAACGATAGAAAGATATTCAGTTTGAAAGAAACACACGCCCATACTGGAAACACTCTCAAATTCAAGAAAAAGTCGCATCGAAAGCCGTTCAGAAAGATACTCAAACGAGAATTGAAAAGATACTCAAATTGCAATGGTAAACATACTCAAACGATAGAAAGATACTCAGTTTGAAAGAAACACACGCCCACACTGGAAACACTCTCAAATTCAATAGAAACTCGCATCAGAAAGGCTTACAGAAAGATACTCAAACGAGAATTGAAAAGATACTCAAATTGCAATAGTAAACATACTCAAACGATAGAAAGATACTCAGTTTGAAAGAAACACACGCCCACACTGGAAACACTCTCAAATTCAAGAAAAACTCTCATCGAAAGCCATTCAGAAAGATACTCACACGAGAATTGAAAAGATACTCAAATTTCAATAGTAAACATACTCAAACAATAGAAAGATACTCCGTTTGAAAGAAACACACGCCCACACTGGAAACACTCTCAAATTCAATAGAAACTCGCATCAGAAAGGCTTACAAAAAGATACTCAAACGAGAATTGAAAAGATACTCAAATTGCAATGGTAAACATACTCAAACGATAGAAAGATACTCAGTTTGAAAGAAACACACGCCCACACTGGAAACACTCTCAGATTCAATAGAAATTCGCATCAGAAAGGCTTACAGAAAGATACTCAAACGAGAATTGAAAAGATACTCAAAATGCAATAGTAAACATACTCAAAGGATAGAAAGATACTCAGTTTGAAAGAAACGCACGCCCACACTGGAAACACTCTCAGATTCAATAGAAATTCGCATCAGAAAGGCTTACAGAAAGATACTCAAACGAGAATTGAAAAGATACTCAAAATGCAATAGTAAACATACTCAAACGATAGAAAGATACTCAGTTTGAAAGAAACACACGCCCACACTGGAAACACTCTCAAATTCAAGAAAAAGTCGCATCGAAAACCGTTCAGAAGGATACTCAAACGAGAATTGAAAAGATACTCAAATTGCAATGGTAAACATACTCAAACGATAGAAAGATACTCAGTTTGAAAGAAACACACGCCCACACTGGAAACACTCTCAAATTCAATAGAAAGTCGCAACAGAAAGGCTTACAGAAAGATATTCAAACGAGAATTGAAAAGATACTCAAATTGCAATAGTAAACATACTCAAACGATAGAAAGATACTCAGTTTGAATGAAACACACGCCCACACTGGAAACACTCTCAAATTCAATAGAAACTCGCATCAGAAAGGCTTACAGAAAGATATTCAAACGAGAATTGAAAAGATACTCAAATTGCAATAGTAAACATACTCAAACGATAGAAAGATACTCAGTTTGAAAGAAACACACGCCCACACTGAAAACACTCTCAAATTCAAGAAAAAGTCGCATCGAAAGCCGTTCAGAAAGATACTCAAACGAGAATTGAAAAGATACTCAATTTGCAATAGTAAACATACTCAAACGATAGAAAGATACTCAGTTTGAAAGAAACACACGCCCACACTGGAAACACTATCAAATTCAATAGAAACTCGCATCAGAAAGGCTTACAGAAAGATACTCAAACGAGAATTGAAAAGATACTCAAAATGCAATGGTAAACATACTCAAACGATAGAAAGATAGTCAAATTGAAAGAAACACACGCCCACACTGGAAACACTCTCAAATTCCAGATAAAGTCGCATCGAAAGCCGTTCAGAAAGATACTCAAACGAGAATTGAAAAGATACTCAAATTGCAATGGTAAACATACTCAAACGATAGAAAGATACTCAGTTTGAAAGAAACACACGCCCACACTGGAAACACTCTCAAATTCAATAGAAACTCGCATCAGAAAGGCTTACAGAAAGATACTCAAACGAGAATTGAAAAGATACTCAAATTGCAATAGTAAACATACTCAAACGATAGAAAGATACTCAGTTTGAAAGAAACACACGCCCACACTGGAAACACTATCAAATTCAATAGAAACTCGCATCAGAAAGGCTTACAGAAAGATACTCAAACGAGAATTGAAAAGATACTCAAATTGCAATGGTAAACATACTCAAACGATAGAAAGATAGTCAAATTGAAAGAAACACACGCCCACACTGGAAACACTCTCAAATTCCAGAAAAAGTCGCATCGAAAGCCGTTCAGAAAGATACTCAAACGAGAATTGAAAAGATACTCAAATTGCAATGGTAAAAATACTCAAACGATAGAAAGATACTCAGTTTGAAAGAAACACACGCCCACACTGGAAACACTCTCAAATTCAATAGAAACTCGCATCAGAAAGGCTTACAGAAAGATACTCAAACGAGAATTGAAAAGATACTCAAATTGCAATAGTAAACATACTCAAACGATAGAAAGATACTCAGTTTGAAAGAAACACACGCCCACACTGGAAACACTCTCAAATTCAAGAAAAAGTCGCATCGAAAGCCGTTCAGAAAGATACTCAAACGAGAATTGAAAAGATACTCAAATTGCAATGGTAAACATACTCAAATGATAGAAAGATACTCAGTTTGAAAGAAACACACGCCCACACTGGAAACACTCTCAAATTCAATAGAAACTCGCATCAGAAAGGCTTACAGAAAGATACTCAAACGAGAATTGAAAAGATACTCAAATTGCAATAGTAAACATACTCAAACGATAGAAAGATATTCAGTTTGAAAGAAACACACGCCCATACTGGAAACACTCTCAAATTCAAGAAAAAGTCGCATCGAAAGCCGTTCAGAAAGATACTCAAACGAGAATTGAAAAGATACTCAAATTGCAATGGTAAACATACTCAAACGATAGAAAGATACTCAGTTTGAAAGAAACACACGCCCACACTGGAAACACTCTCAAATTCAATAGAAACTCGCATCAGAAAGGCTTACAGAAAGATACTCAAACGAGAATTGAAAAGATACTCAAATTGCAATAGTAAACATACTCAAACGATAGAAAGATACTCAGTTTGAAAGAAACACACGCCCACACTGGAAACACTCTCAAATTCAAGAAAAACTCTCATCGAAAGCCATTCAGAAAGATACTCACACGAGAATTGAAAAGATACTCAAATTGCAATAGTAAACATACTCAAACAATAGAAAGATACTCAGTTTGAAAGAAACACACGCCCACACTGGAAACACTCTCAAATTCAATAGAAACTCGCATCAGAAAGGCTTACAAAAAGATACTCAAACGAGAATTGAAAAGATACTCAAATTGCAATGGTAAACATACTCAAACGATAGAAAGATACTCAGTTTGACAGAAACACACGCCCACACTGGAAACACTCTCAAATTCAATAGAAACTCGCATCCGAAAGGCTTACAGAAAGATACTCAAACGAGAATTGAAAAGATACTCAAATTGCAGTAGTAAACATACTCAAACGATAGAAAGATACTCAGTTTGACAGAAACACACGCCCACACTGGAAAAACTCTCAAATTCAATAGAAACTCGCATCAGAAAGGCTTACAGAAAGATACTCAAACGAGAATTGAAAAGATACTCAAATTGCAATGGTAAACATACTCAAACGATAGAAAGATACTCAGTTTTAAAGAAACACACGCCCACACTTGAAACACTCTCAAATTCAATAGAAACTCGCATCCGAAAGGCTTACAGAAAGATACTCAAACGAGAATTGAAAAGATACTCAATTTGCAATAGTAAACATACTCAAACGATAGAAAGATACTCAGTTTGAAAGAAACACACGCCCACACTGGAAACACTCAAATTCAATAGAAACTCGCATCAGAAAGGCTTACAGAAAGATACTCAAACGAGAATTGAAAAGATACTCAATTTGCAATAGTAAACATACTCAAACGATAGAAAGATAGTCATATTGAAAGAAACACACGCCCACATTGGAAACACTCTCAAATTCAAAAGAAACTCGCATCAGATAGGCTTACAGAAAGATACTTAAACGAGAATTGAAAAGATACTCAAACTGCAATAGTAAACATACTCAAACGATAGAAAGATACTCAGTTTGAAAGAAACACACGCCCACACAGGAAACACTCTCAAATTCATTAGAAACTCGTATCAGTAAGGCTTACAGAAAGATACTCAAACGAGAATTGAAAAGATACTCAAATTGCAATAGTAAACATACTCAAACGATAGAAAGATACTCAGTTTGAAAGAAACACACGCCCACATTGGAAACACTCTCAAATTCAAAAGAAACTCGCATCAGATAGGCTTACAGAAAGATACTTAAACGAGAATTGAAAAGATACTCAAACTGCAATAGTAAACATACTCAAACGATAGAAAGATACTCAGTTTGAAAGAAACACACGCCCACACAGGAAACACTCTCAAATTCATTAGAAACTCGTATCAGTAAGGCTTACAGAAAGATACTCAAACGAGAATTGAAAAGATACTCAAATTGCAATAGTAAACATACTCAAACGATAGAAAGATACTCAGTTTGAAAGAAACACACGCGCACACTGGAAACACTCTCAAATTCAATAGAAACTCGCATCAGAAAGGCTTACAGAAAGATACTCAAACGAGAATTGAAAAGACACTCAAATTACAATAGTAAACATACTCAAACGATAGAAAGATACTCAGTTTGAAAGAAACACACGCCCACACTGGAAACACTCTCAAATTCAATAGAAACTCGCATCAGAAAGGCTTACAGAAAAATACTCAAACGAGAATTGAAAAGATACTCAATTTGCAATAGTAAACATACTCAAACGATAGAAAGATAGTCAAATTGAAAGAAACACACGCCCACACTGGAAACACTCTCAAATTCCAGAAAAAGTCGCATCGAAAGCTGTTCAGAAAGATACTCAAACGAGAATTGAAAAGATACTCAAAGTGCAATAGTAAACATACTCAAACGATAGAAAGATACTCAGTTTGAAAGAAACACACGCCCACACTGGAAACACTCTCAAATTCAATAGAAACTCGCATCAGTAAGGCTTACAGAAAGATACTCAAACGAGAATTGAAAAGATACTCAAATTGCAATAGTAAACATACTCAAACGATAGAAAGATACTCAGTTTGAAAGAAACACACGCCCACACTGGAAACACTCTCAAATTCAATAGAAACTCGCATCAGAAAGGCTTACAGAAAGATATTCAAACGAGAATTGAAAAGATACTCAAATTGCAATAGTAAACATACTCAAACGATAGAAAGATACTCAGTTTGAAAGAAACACACGCCCACACTAGAAACACTCTCAAATTCAATAGAAACTCGCATCAGAAAGGCTTACAGAAAGATACTCAAACGAGAATTGAAAAGATACTCAAATTGCAATAGTAAACATACTCAAACGATAGAAATATACTCAGTTTGAAAGAAACACACGCCCACACTGGAAACACTCTCAAATTCAATAGAAACTCGCATCAGAAAGGCTTACAGAAAGATACTCAAACGAGAATTGAAAAGATACTCAAAATGCAATAGTAAACATACTCAAACGATAGAAAGATACTCAGTTTGAAAGAAACACACGCCCACACTGGAAACACTCTTAAATTCAAGAAAAACTCGCATCGAAAACCGTTCAGAAGGATACTCAAACGAGAATTGAAAAGATACTCAAATTGCAATGGTAAACATACTCAAACGATAGAAAGATACTCAGTTTGAAAGAAACACACGCCGACACTAGAAACACTCTCAAATTCAATAGAAAGTCGCATCAGAAAGGCTTACAGAAAGATACTCAAACGAGAATTGAAAAGATACTCAAATTGCAATAGTAAACATACTCAAACGATAGAAAGATACTCAATTTGAAAGAAACACACGCCCACACTGGAAACACTCTCAAATTCAATAGAAACTCGCATCAGAAAGGCTTACAGAAAGATACTCAAACGAGAATTGAAAAGATACTCAAAGTGCAATATTAAACATACTCAAACGATAGAAAGATACTCAGTTTGAAAGAAACACACGCCCACACTGGAAACACTCTCAAATTCAAGAAAAACTCGCATCGAAAGCCGTTCAGAAAGATATTCAAACGCGAATTGAAAAGATACTCAAATTGCAATAGTAAACATACTCAAACTATAGAAAGATACTCAGTTTGAAAGAAACACACGCCACACTGGAAACACTCTCAAATTCAATAGAAACTCGCATCAGAAAGGCTTACAGAAAGATACTCAAACGAGAATTGAAAAGATACTCAAAATGAAATAGTAAACATACTCAAACGATAGAAAGATACTCAGTTTGAAAGAAACACACGCCCACACTGGAAACACTCTCAAATTCATGAAAAACTCGCATCGGAAGCCGTTCAGAAAGATACTCAAACGAGAATTGAAAAGATACTCAAATTGCAACGGTAAAAATACTCAAACGATAGAAATATACTCAGTTTGAAAGAAACACACGCCCACACTGGAAACACTCTCAAATTCAAGAAAAAGTCGCATCGAAAGCCGTTCAGAAAGATACTCAAACGAGAATTGAAAAGATACTCAAATTGCAATGGTAAAAATACTCAAACGATAGAAAGATAGCGATATTGAAAGAAACACACTCCC
>NW_026089483.1:0-70936 GCF_933775445.1 Argentina anserina
GGATATTTTTGCTAATGGACTCAAGGAGCTATCGAATGCAAGCCTAACAATATATCTAATGTTATTATTGTATCGTGTTTTGACGTCTCGCTCGTTCCAACATTTGACAACGCTGGTTTCGTTGGACGTGTGCGCAAGCGTGCGCAATGCGCTACGAAATTCAAATCATACCATGGAACCGAATTAGACAAACGATCTATGAGGTCTGGTAGAAAACGATTGCTCTCAGAGAGAGCTCAACAACATGGTCAGGGTGGACATTTATTGTATATCAAGTATTTAAATATCTACGCGCAATTTGTGCCACCTTCTTGTCGAAAGACGTTGACCTAATCAAACTATTGTGAATGTAGAGGGGATTTGTTGCAAATTTACAGTAGGCTTGATAGAGTTCGATGAAAAAATTTTCATCAACACGGGCAATCTTATTTGTTGATAGAAGTAGTATCCTGAGTTTGTTGGGCACGAATGCGTATACTGTCCATTCATTGAATTTGTCGATACTCTTCAGATACATTGATGTGCTAGTTGACTCCAGTTCATCGATGATATCTAGCGCCGAATAGGCTATGAATTGTTTCAAATACCTATGCTTGTCCTCAGTTGGATACTCGTAAATTGGTTTGTCATTATTGACTATAACAAAATAAAATTCTTGACTCATATCTCCATATGATGTAATTAATGGTTTGTTAATAAATTTTGCACTGCCAATGAGATTGCCACTGGCGAAGGCGGATTGTGCGATTGTAAACATTCGGCAGTATCTTTTTCAAAAAGAGCGCTCGCTTAAAAACTGCCTTCTGCGCAGGCGCACGGGCACAAGCACATGATTTCCTCTGTAGCATGGTGCCGGCGGTCACTGCAAGTCGCACATTGCGCTAGTATTTACTTACTCTTATATTCTAATTAAGAATTATACTCTTTCATCATATATTATTGATAAATTAAAACCTTACCTTGGACATCATGGCGAATCTGTCACAGAAGAAGAAGGTTGTGGCCAATGGTATGTTCAAGGCCGAAATTGACGAGTTCCTTCGCCGCGAACTAGCAGAGGATGGATACTCAGGCGTCGAAATCAGGAAGGCAATGAGGAAGTTCGAGATCATCATATCAGCCACAAGAACCCAACAAGTTCTTGGAGAAAAGTCTCGCCGTATCAGGGAATTGACCTCAGTTGTCAGCAAAAGATTCAACTGTGACGATAACACAGTCGAGGTAAGTGTCTGATCATCTCGACAGACCAGCAACAGCTGCCCATTATCATGTCATCTAACCACTCCGTGATCTCTATCTCACTTCAACTTATGAATGCAGATGTATGCCGAAAAAGTATCCGACAGAGGTCTATGCGCTGTCGCTCAATGTGAATCACTCAGATACAAGCTTGTCGGTGGTCTAGCTGTCAGACGTGCCTGTTATGGTGTCCTTAGATTTATTATTGAAAGCGGAGCCAAAGGCTGTGAAGTCGTAGTAAGTGGCAAGTTGCGTGGTCAGCGTGCTAAATCCATGAAATTCGTCGATGGATACATGATTCACTCCGGAGACCCAACAAACCACTATGTAGACACTGCTGTAAGACACGTGCTCCTCCGTCAAGGTGTGCTAGGTATCAAAGTCAAGATTATGTTGCCATTCGATCCAACCGGCAAGAAGGGGCCAAAGAAGGCTCTACCAGACACAATTCACGTCATCGAACCGAAAGAAGAGATTCTACCCACTGTTCCATCAGCTAGCAACGACGAAGGTCAGATAATCGAGCCAGTCGCGTTGAACACTCTCGAGTAAGCTCTTGAAGGAATGTCTTGTAATATTAAAATAAATTGACTTATTGAAAAAGCCTGTGCAGTGGGTCAATCTAGAAACTCGCCTCCGCGCAAACCAAGTTTGTCCAAATATTGTATCTTCTTCCATGCATGTTAAGAAAATCCCGATCCCTAAGCTAGCTCTACCCATTTTCTCTGACACGTGTTTAGAAATTGCCTTGATGCATGATCTTCGGTCTGGCACTTAAGGGCGAGCAAAGCTCTTCGCCTCGCATCCCCAAGATTCCGCTGGTGAATGTGGTTTTGTTTGACATGAGCTGGATCATTGCAATGCGAGCGAGTTAGACGCAATTTCAACTCGCCCGATCTTGGAATCAAATAGAAGCCAGCCAGCATCTATGGGTCAGCGAAACGCGCACGATGGACTGATTGGTGGTCGGTGATGAGCAACCAGCGAACATGGTTCGGTGATCAGGATGCATTCGAGAGAAGCAACAAGAGCGCCAACATTGGGACATCAAGTAGCAGTGTCAGTGCTAGCAACGATGATACTGTTTCCGATCCAGCACGACCATCTCGTTACCTCATTGGCGCGCGAAAGTTAACCATGACAGTCAATGTAGAGTCTCTTCTCACTGAATGATCTTTGGTTTGGTGCCGCAAAGTGAACAGCTTTCCGTCTCGCCACTAGCAACTCAAAGTTCTGAGTGATGAACTTCGATGGGCTTGGGGGGCCTACCAAGGGAAGGTTCATCGACTTGTTTGTCGAGTCTCGGCCGCCAAATTGAAATATTACATAAATAACCTTAGGGAAACCGCGAATCCTCGGCCAGCGGGAGGGGTTTGGCCAGGAAGGTGGCATGTTTGCATTGAAAGTCTCATACAAACTTGGAGCGTATGCGAAGCTGACAAGATAGAGGCACAGAGCTTGGATCTCGCACCGAGACGTTTTGTGAGCTTGCCACAAATCTTTCAATGGATGTACCATATTAACTTCAAGCGAATTTGATATCAGCCAAGAAGAATTGATGACAATTGGCAGCGCCAATTTCATTGACCGAATCGGTTATACTTGCCGTGTAATATGGCAGCAGTGTGATGTTTGCCCATAAAATGCAGAGGCGGGCGAAGAAGCGCGCGATATGGAGGGAGAGAGGGGGAAGAGGGCAAACAAAAATCCGCCAAAGTCGGAATGTGAAAATTTCCCGATGAGTCCACGAAGAGCGGAGAGAATCTGTGTCAGTGAGAATCCCTCGCCGGAGGAGCTCACTCAATGGGCTGGACATCCTGTGCATTACATCATCCTCTTGAGTTTTGCCCGATGCGTCAAGCGCCATTGATATTGAATGGCTGGATGCTGTTTGAATTGGTCGGTCGGTCGGTCGGTCGGTCGCTGCGCCGAGTTCACATCGACAATCATTCCATCGAGAGTGATTCCCTGTGAACATAATCTTTGATAGCGAGGCATAAGTGACCACTACTTTCATATTTCCAATACAATGTCGGCCAAGTCTCCTGTGATATTCGGCTCGGTTCAGCTTTCTATCGGATCCATAATCAATCATTCAGTGCAGCTGCAGCAGCTCATATTGCACATAATTCTGTTCGTCGTTTGGGCCAATGCCGACGGTCAAATATCGGACAGATTGCAGCCCAGAAGGCGACAATCTCAAGCGACCCTGTTGAGTCACAAGCAGAGCTTGCTGACGGGCTCGGCCAACAGTCACCTCGGCTCGCCCTACAATCAATTCTATCTCACCAACAGTGTCAATTCACCCCACAACGGTAAGTACCAATCATCACGAATCCAGTGCCTCTACCCACTTCTGGAGCAATTAAACTCCAACAACTCATGAGCATCCATCATCGATCATCGTTCAGTAATAAGTTCCTTGCTCACGAGTCCATGGATAACGCCGTTGAGCATCAAGGAAACCTGCACGACCGCCTCGGACAATCGGGCCGGCATTTGCATGCCCAAGAAGGCGTGCCTGAGCTCGGGCGGCTACGTGGCGGGCACTTGCGGCATCCTGGGCTCGTGTTGCGTCTACCAGGGCACCTGTCGGACGATAATTGCCGCCAACGAGACCTACTTTGTGTCGCCCGCGTTCCCGTCCATGCACAAGGAGCGCCTCGATCCGCCGATCTGTATCTTCACCCTGCAGCGCAGCCCCCTCTATAACAAGTGGCCCGTGTGCCAGTTTCGGCTTAGTTTCGACGAATTCTCCCTCGCCCCGCCAATCAACGGAACTTGCGGCGGCAAGACCGACTCGTTCATCGTGTCGGGCGCGGTCAACTTCAACACCTCGGGCCTGCCAACGGCCGGCCTGTGCGGCGACATGAGCGGCCAGCACAGTAAGTAACCATCCATTAACAATCTTTCTCCGGCCAGCCAGCACAACTTGCCTAACGCGCGACCAATCACCTCAGTGTACCTCGATGTCGACCCAGAGCGACCAGACGATCCGCTTCTGCTTATCGTGAACACGGCCAACGAGCAGCGCTACAATCGGCGCTGGTCCATCCGGGTCCAGCAGATCGCCTGCCATTCGCCCTTTCGGGCCCCGAACGGGTGTCTGCAATTCTACACCGCCGAGTCGGGCATAATTGAGAGCTTCAATTATCGCGGCAACGGCCGGGCGACCGCGTTCCCGGGCTCGTCGGTGCTGCCCATCCGCTCGGTGCCCCAATATCCGACGTTGCAGTTCATCTCGTCGCCGAACTACTTCAACGACCTCTACTATGGCGTCTGCATCCAGAAGCAGCCGCGCATGTGCGCCATCAAATGGCAGGCAATCCATTTCGATTTCGGCGGCACGCTGGCCGGCCTATCGGACGTCAGCGCGCCCAACAGCCAAACCTATGGCTGCGTGCGAAACGATGGGCTCGCAATGTATGGCGCCGACTTGGGCGACTATGTCGCCATCCAGGGGGCCTCGCGCGACGGCCGCTTCCGGCTGCAGAATCAATTCTGTGGCCAGCGTCTGAACTCGTTGCCGCAGCAAGACGTTAACGACGAGATCATTAGTTATGCGAAACCGTTCACCATGATTGTCAGGACCGACAGTCTGGCCGGGCTGCACTCGTTACCGCAGGCGCCGAAGAGCCAAAAAGGTGAGTTCATCTACGATCCGGCTCGTGGCGGGCAGCCTGCTCGTGGTTCGCTTCAACTATGTGATGCGCCCCAAGTTGATAACTCCTAACCGAGTGGATGAATAAATCTCTCTCCCCCCGCCCCTCTGCCCTGGCCCTTTGTATCGCGCGTGCTCGCGTTGGCGCACCAGGATTTCGACTTAAATACAAGCAATTGGCCTGCAAATAGATTGTTCGCAATCTAGATCGCAAGCGAACAGCTCGGCTCAGCTCAGGCCAGGCAGTCGCCTGTTCTCATGCCGATAAAATCAACGACGAGCACGCGCAACATCCGCCGCTCGCGTTGCATCAAACAGATTAACGCCGCGCGACTCCGACGGGAAGTGATTCAAGGCTTGAGCTGGAGAGATAATTGTTATTGCTGCTCGCACCAGTTTCGCGCTTTATCGCAACCCAAAAATCTTTATTGTTGTTGATCGCTGGCGCGCGATTAGCCGCCCAGATGATAGCGGCTCGCGCTGTCGGAACTTTATCGATGGTTTGAATCTACGGGCGGTCCTTGTGCTGCAGTCGCCGCCGTCGTCGCCGCCGCGTCGTTCATCCGCCCACTCTGGACTCGAGTGGGCCAATGATTGTTCCCAGCACGGAATGGCATCACATACACACACACACACACACACACACACACACATTCGGCCAGCAGCTCATCACTCCAGCCGGAGGATCAAATCGCTGCATCAATATCTATTGAGAGATTTTATAAACCAGCCGGACAACATCACTGGCTCGGACAAGCTCACACGCTAGCGCCAACGACGATTAGAGCTGTCAATCAGCTCTAAATAACGACAACTCGTATCTGTATTTGTACCTCTCTTTCTGTCTGTCTGTCTGTCTGTCTGTCTATGAATTAAACTGTTCGGAATAGTCTTCGGTTTTGCTTCAATGATACGTTTCTTGTGGTCATTCGGCGGCGGTCAGCTGGGATGATGCGCCGTGAGAAGCACTCACTTAACTGTGCTGGAAGTTTCGCTTCTGAGAGTTGTCGTGCTCGAGTATGGACTCGAGCAGTCGTATGTACTTGATGGCCATTCTCAATATTTCATTCTTGCTCAGCCTCTTGTCGGGCGGATGTGTTGGAACTAGGCGCCGTAGGTTGACAAAGGCTCGATTGACGTTCTGTTGGCGCCACTTTTCGCGATTGTTCGTCGATGAACTCCGTCTCCCGTTTGCCTTTCCTTGTGCAATCATTCTATAATGGCTCCTCTTACTTCGAATCCCATTGCTAGACATGATCTCATCCAGACTCGACGAGTGGCCCTCCTCCTCTTCCTCCTCGCCGGAACCCGCGTTGTCACCTTCAATCGATGGCTGTGACGCCATACCCTCACACTCACCTTTCATGACTTGAATTTGCGCCCACTAGAATGCCCGATGATTTCGAATGTAAACATATCGGATACCGATGCTCGACTGCGACTTGTTTCGAGAACCGGATGCGCTTCAAGTTCCTATGAAGCACTTTTTTTAGCGCACGATTTGCGCGCATGCGTTCCAAAGAGGCTAACCAATGAGGCTCACCATCGCTCCGAGTTAGGTGCTCTCTCTCTCTCTCTCTCTCTCTCTCTCTCTCTCTCTCTCTCTCTGCGAAATGTTGTCTTGGCGACTGAACACGATTGTCTACAGTTGCCAGCGCTCCGAACTGGCGCATGAGACTCAAGGGTGATATCCGATTAAATCCAACTAAAGATCGGAAGACCATACACGCCCGACCATGCACCTGTGTCGGGCAGTTCAGGAAAAATCATCGTCCTTGGAGGCTAGAAACCATGACATCCAATCTATAATCTCGCACCACTTCTCCTCCTCCTCTTCGTCTACTTGGTCCTTATTTGTTTCTCTACAATACTTGACGCAGCCGTTTATCACCGAGGCCAATTTGCATGCAATTGCTGGATTGAGCTCGTCCTTGACAATGGCCAACACTTCATTTGCCATTGTTTTGGGCTCATAGATTTGCTCTTTAATCATTAACGTCAACAGGGATTCGTATTTGATCCAACTTATAAGTTGCGAGCCGCTTTTGTGTAGAACTGTGAGGTTCTTGATGCTGACAAATTCCTTGATTTTGATATTCTTGTGCTTAAAACATTCTACAACCTTGGCTTTGACGTTGTCATCGATTAGATTTGGTTTCGTGCCGATGACTTGAATCAGAAGTGCAATCAAGGCTCGGTGACACGAAGGCAGGCTTCCAGCATCGCCCAGCAGACAGCCTTCGTGCTCTGGGCTGCCTTCTTTGTTATCACATTCGGTGCTTGAGTTGTTCTGGTATTTGTCAATTATATCGTACAATCCCTTCGAATCGTCCAGTTCGCCGACCATTCGGCCGAGGTCTGTCATCTCAATGTCCTGCCCGGCGGACTATCGGTGTGAGCGAAATAATCCAATATGGTTAGACCAACAGTTGGTGCTAAGTTGAACGCAAACTCAACTCACAGAACATGTGTTCAACTTTGTTATGCGGTGAAGATTTTCCCGAAGAGGCTGGCGGGCTTGATTGAGCGGACAGGCACAAAGTCAACGGAGAGTCTGCCCGACCGAACAGGGGGAACGTGTTTGCGGTATTTACGTGCAGTCGATTCTGAGCTGTAAACATTAGAAAATGGTCCCGGCTAAGTAGTCAATCTTTTGTCGCAATTTCACCCGATCGCCCATCGAGGCCAAACAATTAGTTTACATTGAATTGTATGTGATTATATTTTTAAGTTAATACAGGCATCAGTTTATTGTTGACAGCTGCAAAACTGAACAAATTTATTTCCAAGATGGATGCCTCGGCCGTCAAAGCTGGCATGTGGCAGGATATTACTGCCGAGTTCAAGAGCTCAGTCAGTCAATTAAACCTTGGTGAACTGCTGAAAAGTGATCATTTCACTCTACTCGAAGCAATGAGTGCAATAGAATTAATGGACCCCAAAATGGATAGTGGTATGATTCTTAAAAAATGTAACAGAAAGATATTGAATTTTGATCAGTCAGTCAAGTCCGGTTTGATCAAGATAAACAATCTAGAAATTAGTGAACTATTAGGCATAATTGATGATACTTATTCGTGCTTAGTAACTTGGCTCGAGGGTCATCTTCTATCACTAACAGTCATGACAAATTTATATTTACACCAGCCTGAGAAGATAGAAGATCGATGTTTACGAATTTTCTCTCTATCAGCTTTGAAGCTAACCAAATTCATCGACAAGATGGTTTCTGTGATTTTCTGCATAGAGGAGGAAGATTTTATGCTCAATATGGGCAAATTCAACCTAGACTCCCAGATCAACGATTCAAAAGTATTATGTTCGCTGGAGGACCTATGCCAATATTATGAAAGATTAATCGAGCATGATTCAATTAGAACTCATAATAATAGCCATGGCACTAAAACAAATAATACCAAAACTACTAATACAAACAACAAGCAAGCGGATAAGCATCAATCAAATTCATCTAGTGACATGTCTCCATCGAAAGTGAACCTGGAACTTGACAAATGCCAGATAGCTGCCTTAGTAACTAGGCTTCGATTTACATACAACTTTTTTGCATGTTTCCTGCACATTCATCGCCACATTCTCAAAGATGCTGTAGCTGGCATGGAATTTGATAATCAAACTGATGCAGGAATCTCAAGAGCAGTTAAGCTCTTCCAGAATGATGTCCTCCTCTGTGATCAGCATCTAGAGAAGTGCCTTGAACATTTAGACCATTGGAGTGAAACTATCGATATGGGAATCAAACCCAACCCAAATCAAACTGATAGCACAAGTGAGGGAATTTATCCAACCATTATGGGCTTTGAGCCACACGTAAATCATAAATTATTGCCTGCTACCTACCCCAGGTGTTCATCCATCAAGAGTAGACCATCTACCATAGATTATCTAAGAGATCTTATTATAAGGATGAGACATTGTACCTCAATTTCGGTATCATTTTATCAAAAATCCTTGATCAAATCAGTAGATCTCTTTGAAAATTTCAGCAAGTACTTCCGGCCTAGCTCATGCGTCATCTCTAGATCATTTCTTCAAACTCTGTACTTACCGGGTGTGTCGATCAAATTACTCAGGGATGAAGTAGTACAATCAATGACTGAGTTCTGTGAACCACTCGGCCAAATGATGCGTAAAGACGAAGGAGGAGGAGGAGGAGGAGAGGAAGAATCTCAAGGTGCGGATCGGTTCATGTTCCTTACCCATAGTCAAAAAGCCTTCTCACAAGTTGTGAGCATCTATGGCCACAATCCATCAAGACAGCATGAGAGATTTTCAGAATTAATCACAACGTTCAAGAATCTTCAGTATGAAAGCGCCTTCATCAACAGTGTAGCCTATTCTTGGACAACCTACCACTTGGCTAGATTATGTATCAAGTATATCCTCTCAGGCCTTGAGCTAGAATTATTTTCTGTCCACGAATATCCGTATGTCTTTTGGTACTTATACGAGATTCTGTACAAAAACGAAAGAGAACAACTTGATCTAGCTCGCCAATTCATCGAGGGGCAGTTACTTGCAGAGGATGCTCAGAAGAAGGCCAAAGGTAAAAAGAATCGCAGGAAGCAATCTAGCACGAGTTTTCACGATAGCAACCTGCTACGCAACGGCGCCTATCGCTACCTGACTGGAGGAACTTTCCTCTTAACTTATGGATTGAAACTTCAGGGTAAAATCAGAACTCCGTCCATGGATTTCACCAGTGAAGAGATATGCTTTGATCATCGATTTGGCGCTCTAACTGGAACTAGCGTCTATCAATCGTACCAAAAAACGCTCAAGAGATTGGAGAAACTGGAGCATATCTACCGTGAGGCGTTGGACTGTTTCTCGGAGGCCAAAGAGATCTTCACTGTGCTAGTCCAACATGAAGACTGTGTAAAAGTTTGCAAGGCAAACATGGTCGTAACGAGGATACTATCCAGTAACTTAGAAGCTTTCAAAGATAGAGAAGTCCAGTTTAACTTCGACACACATCCTAGCTTTCCGACTGTGAAATTCTAAACGAATGAATTCAAAACCAGCCAGTTTCTAGATTTACTGAGAGGGCGCCAAAATTCAACTTGTAACTGATTCTATTTATTTGCGCAGTTCCATTCATGCACTTGTCGAGTCATTTAGGCTTGCGACGAAAATGAGCTATTTGAAGAGACGGCTTGCAAACTACTGTTTGTTGTTGAATTGCGCGATGGGGTACTCTGACCTGGTGGCAGCGGGCGGCTTCGCTTCCGACCCGCACCAGCTCGCGCCCCACCCCTTCGCGACTTTCTGATCACAGTACCGTTGGGCAAGATGATCGAGGTACCTGGTAGTGCAGACCTGAGCATCTGTTTTACTTCTTTGGGGTCTATACTGTCTAGAAGTGGGTTGAGCTTGTTGAGATCTTTCATTGAGGTAACAATCTGGTGGCTCGTGCTCGGGATGGGCTCGGCGGAGGTTGATGCATATGATTCTGCAGTTGTGTTGGCTAGAGACTCGTTGGCTTGTGTAGTGTTAACAGAGGTATCTGGGTTCACTTTAGCTGGCGGGGGTTTTCGTTTAGATGATGATGATTTAGACTTCTTCTTGGAACTCTTCTTAACACCTCCACTGGCTACACTACGTCTAGTTGTACTTGATGATGGTCTTGACAGGGTGGGCACTGACCTTCGACTTAGGTTCGCGACGGCACGTCTGGTGGCAGCTGCAGCCCTACGGGCAGCTCCAGTGTTGGGGACCGCACTTGATGAAGTTGCACCTGACCCATAGAGGAGCATCTGCTGACGACGCTTGGCCTGAATTACTTCCTCAAATGTCTGTGGCGGTGGGAGAATGGGTTTAGCATTCTCATCCAATCTGATCGTGATTCTATGTGGCTTGCTAATATCCACTATTTCATCGTGACGAATTGCGATGAAATTTACAACTTTACCATTCTTATCTCGGACTTCTATTCCACTAACTGATTTATTATGATAGTTTGACTCCCAAGTGTGTTTGTCAGGTTCTTTTGTCATGATAATTGATGGCTAAACAATAAAAAACTAAATTATTGCTATTCTAAGATGAGGAACATCCAACAATCTTGTGCACTAGAGTTCGAATTGAAAGTTGTTTGATTGCATTCCAAAGCGAATAGAGCGCAAACCTCGAAATAATCACATCCTAAGAATTTGAGTTTTGCATTTGTCACGCTGTTGCAATATATAAGGCACTCGACTGCGTTGAAAGATATGCGAGTAGAGCGCACAAAATTCAGAAACTATCTATGAGTGTCAAATATTGAACGATCAGAATGCAAGCGTGCGTGCTTCTAGCGTGCATCATTAACCAATAGTTGCCATATGAGAGAGAAAGTTGAATTTAATATTATCTAACTATTTCAAACAACCCCATATTTATAATTGTGATCAGAATGGCTGATGATAAAAACCAAGCTCTACCCTACGGAGACATGAAACTCATCCAGTCGGATGGGTCAACCAATCGACCTCTGGTGTCAATCAAAGATATTCAGACGAATTTGGTCGGGCAACAGATATGGGTTCGCGGGCGACTTCACTCTAGTAGATGTAAGGGGAAACAAGCCTTCTTCGTGCTCCGTCAACAACATTTCACTGTGCAAGCAATATTGAGAGTTGCTGAGGGAACTCAAGTGACCAAAGACATGATAACTTTTGCCGCAGGGCTTCCGAAAGAATCCATTATTGACGTGTATGGCCTTGTCAAGCAATCCCCAGTCAAAATTGAATCATGTAGCCAGACAGATGTAGAATTAGAACTCAGTCAGGTTTATGCTGTGAGCCGATCGGATGCTCGGCTAGCTGTCCAAATCGAGGATCTATCACGATCAGAGTCAGAGATCGTTGCCGAGATGGAAAAACTCAAGCTCAAAGCTGAAAATCAGCGCGGCAAGAAAGGGGCAGGTGATGCCTCAAAAGACACTGTCCTCGTCATTAGGGTCGACCAAGATACACGTCTCAATAATAGAGTTATCGATCTGAGAACAGTCACCAACCAAGCCATCTTCAGATTCGAATCGGGCGTAACTAACCTCTTCAGAGAAGCCCTCAACAAGCGAGCATTCGTTGAAATTCACACGCCTAAGATCATCAACGCGGCTAGCGAGGGTGGCGCGAATGTTTTCGAGGTTAGTTATTTCAAGACAAAGGCTTATCTTGCGCAATCTCCGCAATTCTACAAGCAAATGGCAATTGCAGCCGATTTTGATAGAGTCTACACAGTTGGTGCCGTATTCAGAGCAGAAGACTCGAACACCCACCGACACTTGACTGAGTTTGTTGGTCTTGATCTGGAAATGGCATTCAACTATGACTATCATGAGGTTGTTGATCTAATTGGGAAGACATTCGTTGATATATTCAAAGGACTCGAGGAGCGATTCGCAACTGAAATAGCCGCAGTCCACAGGCAATATCCAGCCGAGCCATTCAAATACCTCGACGAGACGCTTGTGTTGAAATTTCCTGAGGCTGTCGAGATGTTGCGGCAGGCGGGAGCTGAAATGGGAGACGAGGATGATCTCACCACAGCCAATGAAAAGCTACTCGGAAAGCTGGTACGAGACAAATATCAAACCGACTTCTATATTCTAGACAAATTTCCCCTCGCTGTTCGTCCATTTTACACGATGCCTGATCCTCATGATATAAAGTACTCTAATTCCTACGATATGTTCATGCGCGGAGAGGAAATCTTATCGGGCGCTCAGAGAATTCACGACGAACAGCTTCTGAGGGAGCGAGCCTCTCATCATGGCATTGACCTAGCAACGATCGAGCCTTATGTTAAGGCTTTCAAGTACGGCTGCCCACCACACGCGGGTGGAGGAATCGGACTCGAGAGGGTGGCCATGCTATACCTTGGCTTGGACAACATTCGCAAGACATCGATGTTCCCTCGCGATCCGAAACGATTGGAACCATGAGCATGGCGCGTGGTAGGTCTCCAAACTAGGCGCAACTCTACGTCAATCTGGTTGCTTGTTGTTTGTATAGAACCACAGGCTATCATTGATGTGATTATTTATAAATTGATCATTATCATCATCAAGCGTATTCTGAACGATTGGTTTCTTGTCTGCGTATCCTCGTCACAATGTGGCGCTCAATTGATCTTGTTTTGCCATCGCGTCTCTAGATGCAATCTGTCCTGGCATTCGGCTACTTTTGCAACGATTTGCCAGAAGTCTCGCTAACCAGATAACCAGACTTGCTCCGAGAACCGCTCGCATGAGTAAGCTTTTGGATGCAATATCGTCCACATGGATCTTTGTTCTCTGTGCTAAACAGAATGTCTCCAAGGATGATGAGTGCAAAACTTCGCAAGCTTGTCAAGTTTTGTTCAGGCAAATTCGCTCAAGTTTCAATCACGAACATTTTAATTCTATGCTTTTTTGTCTCAAGTCTGCCAGCTGCAATTGTACAGACTGCACCCAATATCCCGGCGGAAACCGGCGGCTGCAATATAACATACTATGACGAAAATCTACAGCCCACCCAAACAAATGGTAGTTTACAGAATCTCACCAATGGACTCCAATCAGGTTACGCGACACAGCAGCAGCAGCAGCAGCAGCAGCAGCAGCAGCCGGCCACAGTTCAAGCATACATGAATGGATTCTATCAGCAGCCCGCGGCCATCGGGCTCGAGTGCCAGTATGTAACAGCTGAACAGCTGCACGATCAATTCAATCGAGTGAAATCGACTGGTGTTAAGATAGTTTCGCTCGTTGTTAGGGATTCGTATCTGACCACATTGAGCAATCTGCCCCAGGGCACGCACGAGCTCAAGAAGTTGGTCATCTCAAACTCGTCCATTGATTTGGAGATCCTCAAGGAGGGTAGCGAATCATTAGACCAGCTAACAACACTTGAGATCACAAATGAAAGAATATCGAATATACCCCAAAACTTTTTCCAGGAGATGCAATCATTGAAAGAGTTGCGGCTCGAGAATGATGAGATCGCCTCACTAGATGGAGACGCATTCCACAACCTGGACGATTCGCTCGAGGTGCTGGACTTGCGCCGGAATCGATTCAACAGGTTCCCGATGGCAGTGAAGAACCTCGCACAGCTAGCGGTTCTGGACCTATCTGACAATGACATTGTTATTGACACACAGGAGAATGATCTACCGGAAAAGCTCGAACCTCTATTGAATCTCCGAGAGTTAGCCATGAACAGGATCAATTGCACCTGTGAATTTAGTTCATCGCCGTTTTTCGAATGGATCGCTAGGACTCACATCTCTGGCGTTAGATGCTTTTCGCCAGAAAAATTGAAGTCCCAAGAGGTGATAGTCTTCGAAAGAGACGAATTTTGCACTCGAAATTCGGCGCCGGGGGTCGAAATTTCACCATTGATTGCAATGACAAATTGTTTGTTAGTTTCTTTGGTATCGATTATGTCCCTAGTTTATTACTCTCGGTAGAATTGAGACTAAATATGTTCAATGTGTCAAATACAATTATTCGATTGTTTCGATATCGGTATCGTCACCGCTGTCTAGTCTTGGTTTTTTGTCTACTTCCTTATCATCCTTAACGCGCCTCTTTGACACTGGTAGGATTTCGTCATCAGACGAGGAAAGATGAAAGGTCGTTTCCGGAGCATCCGAGTCACTCTCCCAGTCATATTTCTTCTTTGCGGACTTCTTCTCAGCCGCAGCGGTCCCATTCGCACCGTTGCTCTTCTTGGTGGGCACAGATTTTGAAGGCTTTGCGGTGGTAACCTCGTCGTCATCCAAAACTTCGACGTCAGTTTCATCATCTTCGTCGGAGTCATCCAAGATTGTATCGTCGTCGTCAGGGTTCAGCTTCTTCTTACCTTTGGCACCCTTCTTAACTGGACCAGCTGCTTTCTTCAATCGTTTGATAGCTTGGGTTGTGCTTTTCTTTCTGTATTCATCAAGTGGTGGTGAGATGGTTTCAAAATCTTCAGACGGCTCGAGATCCCGAGCGTCAGCCACAGCCGAACCCTTGCCTTTAGATCTACCTCCTCCACCTGTTTTCAATGTCTTCTTGTGCGCTTTCCTTGCATCCCTGGCCTCTTTTTGCATTTTTTGTAGACCCTCGAGCCATTTGGCGTATTCGGCCTCGAGTTCCTCAAGGTCAGCGAGCCATAGATCCTCGATGGTGGAACGAACCATCTTATCAAGCTCGAGCATCTTTTCGTCTCGCTTCTTTAAGAGCGAGTTCTTGTCGCGTTTGGTCAGTTGTCTGGTGGTAGTATTCATCAGATAGCCGAAATCAGCTTCATCTTTCGTGGTGGCTTCGTCGGTTTCTTCTTGTTGAACGACAACATTCTTCAGACCAGCCTTCCAACGACGCACAGGGTCGCGTGCATAGCGGTGGTCGACCAACCATTGGATGTATTTCTCTAACTCAGGCTCCTTGAGCAAGAAACTCGATACAGCTTGATAATCACCTAAGAACCTAGCCTGATTCTCCAACTTTTCTGATTCAGCCTTGAGCATGCCGATCACATATTCGCGTCTCTTGTGGTAAAACTTTCGCCGCTCATCAAAGAAGTCCCTCATGATTTCCTCGGCAGATTCGTATCTCTTGAGGCAGAGCTTAGGGTCGTATAAGACCATAGAATTTAGGGATAGGGTAGTTTGAAGCTTGAAAGACTTGTAGAGACCTTCAGGGCCGATGGAACGTATTCTATCCTCTGGTACTCTAAAGGTCATACGCACAAATGTGTCATCAGGGTAGTTGGACAGATCCTCAATAAAGTTGTAAGGCGCGGAAGGATTTGGTTTGACGCCAGCCTCTGCCGGTGGCTTCAACACAGATTCAGTATAAGATTCAGTCCAGGTTCCAACAGGAAGTTCGGTGATTTCAAATTCAGTAGGCTCATACATGTTCCTCCGCAAAGTACCGCTTATGACTACGCTAGTGCCAATTTGTTCTATGTGTCCACGGAAATCTCTGTACCAGGGGACCATCGGCTTTAGCGCATCACCCTTAATCAACCTTCTTATGTTGGCAATGATGTCTTTGGGATTGTACATAGGCACCTTGGTCGAGTATCCGGTACCTATGCCTTCAGCTCCGTTGACCAAGACCATCGGGATGATTGGAGCATAGTACTCTGGCTCGACCGTCAAGTTATCATCCTCCAAATAGTTCAGAAGAGGGTCGTCTTCTGGTCGGAAAATCTTCCTTGTCAAACTATTAAGCATCGTATTGATGTATCTGGCGCTGGCCGAGTCCTTACCACCTCTAAGGCGGGTACCGAACTGACCGAGCGGTTGCAACAGGTTAATGTTGTTCGAGCCCACGAAATTTTGAGCCAATGCAACAATGGTCTGCTGGAGTGATTGTTCACCGTGGTGGTAAGCCGACTTCTCAGCGACTGAGGCGGCAAGTTGGGCAACTTTGACTTCACGCTTGTCATTCCTCAAGCAGCAAACGTATAGTACCTTTCGCTGACCTGGCTTGAGACCATCCATAGCAGACGGAATGGAACGATCGTTGTCGGACCTACTGAAATGAATAAGCTCTTTGTTGATAAAATCCTGGTAAACTATCTCGTGAGTCTGTTCTCCATAGAGGTATTCGTCGGGGAGACCCAATTCACGTCTCCTCTTCCTCTGCTCCATATCATTCTGGAGCCATTGTTTTCGCGCTTCAATCATATCTTTGCTGAAAGCCATGACGATTGCATCATCATCGCCTTTACCACCATATTTGAAGTTGATTCTGTGCCTCTCAAGGTCGCTGAAGTACTCCCTAGCCTCTGAGGCAGTCGAAGTACCCAAACCCTTGTAGTATTTGATATGATAAGAATTGTAGTTCGATGTATTCTTTTTCCATTCTTCAAATTCAGGCTGACTGTAAAAGTTGAGTGTCTGGCTGCCTTTGCGCGCCTTAACAATCGGCGTAATAAACTGCTGAAGAAATTGTTGGTGTCTAATAAGTGATGGCCACTGAGAATGTATAAAATTGATAATCAGACCCTTGATGTGAGAGCCGTCGACATCCTGATCGGTCATGATCATAATTTTTCCATATCTCAAATCTTTGAGATCTTCTGGGTTCTGGTAACCTTTTTTGTAGCTAAGACCCAATATCTTGACGATTGCATTGATCTCAGCGTTTTCGGATATCTGTTTGGACTTGGCTTCACGAACATTCAGAAGCTTACCCCTCAGAGGGAATATACCGAAATAATTCTGACCGATGACCGAAGTACCAGAGACTGCCAAACTCTTTGCCGAATCTCCCTCGGTGAGGATGAGGGTGCACTGTTTCGATTGTGCCTTACCGGCCATATTCGCGTCGATCAATTTCGGGACGTTGATGGTTCCAGTCTTCCTACCACTCTTTGATTCGAGCTGAGTTCTGGCATGGCTTTGAGCCGCACTGATGATGCTCTCTACGACTCCAATCTTGAGGGCTTTCTTCTGGAATTTGTCGGTCAGCTCACACTTACTGCCGAACTTAACAGGCTTGGTGTTGAGGTACTCCTTGCATTGCGAGTCGAAATCTGGGTTCTCGATAAGACTGTTGACAAATAAAAATAGATGCTTTTTGGCTTGAGGCTTTTTCACAGCTGTCTTCTCTTTGTTCTTCTTCTTGACAGCCTCTAATAGAGGGTCTAGAACTAGATCTGCCACATAGTCGACATGCTTACCGCCACGAGTGGTGGCAATGTTGTTCACAAAACTCACTTGTTTGAAAGCGTCACCATCTCCGGGGGCCAGGGCTACCTGCCATCTTCCATTCTCGCACTCTTCGTATGCGAAGTCCGTGTCGCCTAAGTACTGTTTGACGTAGTCTTTGAACCCTTTGTATGGTAGTCTCTCTCCGTTCAAGGTGACAGCGACTCCTGAGAGGGTTCCGCAGATGTCGTAGGCGCGGCGCAACATTATAGCGACAATGTCATCAGTCAACTCTGACATTCCAAACCTTTTGAGATCCGGATAAAAGGTGACCTTGGTGAACTCTGGACCCGAGGATGATGATATGATAGGTTCACCCGCGTCCGACATGTTATTTTTCCAGGTTTGCTTGAACTTTTTGCCATCTCGTGCCGTCTCGACGATAAATTTGGTACTGAAGACGTTACACAATTTAGCTCCGTAACCGTTGAGACCACCGACGACTCTCTTCTCGGCGTCGTTATAGTTCGAGGATGTCAGTAGGTGTCCAAAAATCATGGTCGGAATGTACATGTTCTCCTTCTTGTGGATGGATACATGAATACCGGCACCGTTATTGTAGACGGAGATCTTGTTTTCCTCCTTGTCAATGTCGATCTTGATGGAGTTCATCTTCTTGTCGCGCTGCTTGTTGTCGGCCGCGTTCACGATGATCTCGTCGTAGATCTTGTACAGGCCGGGCACGTATGAGTACTCCTTGAACTCCATCTGCTTTGTGTCCGGATTGAAGCCCCACATTGGGTCCTTCGTCTCCTCGACCGAGCCGATATACATGGCCGGCCGCATAAGGATCTGCTCCTTATGGGACATCTTCTGGTAATACTTATCGATTGAGGTATTCATACTTTCGTTCGCCATCTTGGGCAGAATAATAATATTCCTAATTGGCAATTTAAAAATTGATGTAAGAATTCTCATGAATGATTGAGGGTGATCAAAGGGATAATTTGTTCGCTGCCCCACCGAGTGCAACGGTCAACTGGCAGCCAAAGTTGCAACAAGCGTTCATGGGGCTGCCACATGAACGAGCGCGCCGAACGCTCGTCGTGCGGCGGCTGCGGCGGCGGCCGCCGCCGCAGCCGCCGCGCGTACGTTAGACATTTTGCCCATGCAAAGCAAGGCTAAAAGCACGAGCTAGCATTGGGTATCCGATGTTCAGGAATTGCGCGCGCAACTTGGAATGTGCGCAATGTATTCGGAGAATTTATCCCCGAAAAGAAAGCCCCAAACAATTGCGTAAGAATGTTCAGTTGCTCATGCCACTAGTGGTGAATCCTTCGCAGCGCATAGCTCCGATCGAGCGATGATGGCTGACAGCGCGACGGGGCAGCGGCGGCGGCGGCAAGTGCCGACTACATTTTTATAGCCGATCTACAAGACCACCAAACTTCGATATAGACACATTCTAGTCAGCGATTAATCCATTGGCAATATTGTGTAGTTCACGGAGTTTCGCGCCGAACTGCTGCAGGTCAGTCTCGTATTTTAAATTAGATTAATGCATAAATACGAGAAAGGATCTCAGCTTGGCACGGGCGCCTATGGGACCGTGTTCAAGGGAAAAAATAGGGAAACTAATGAAATTGTAGCGCTGAAGAGAGTCCGCCTAGATAATGACGACGAGGGTGTGCCCAGTAGTGCCTTACGCGAGATTTGTTTATTGAAAGAATTAAAGCACAAAAATATAGTCAGATTGCAAGATGTTCTGCATAACGAAAAGAAACTTACTCTCATTTTTGAACATTGCGATCAAGATCTCAAGAAATACTTCGACAGTCTCAATGGCGAGATAGATCCCAATGTCGTTAAATCATTCTTTTATCAGCTCCTTAAAGGATTATCATTCTGTCACAGTCACAATATACTCCATAGAGACTTGAAACCTCAAAATCTACTAATCAATAAGAACGGCGTGCTCAAGTTGGCCGACTTCGGCTTGGCGAGGGCATTCGGTGTCCCGGTTAGATTTTATTCGGCTGAAGTGGTGACCTTGTGGTACCGGCCGCCAGATGTTCTCTTCGGGGCGAAACTATACTCGACTGATGTGGACATATGGTCTGCCGGGTGTATTTTTGCCGAGATGGCGAACGCGGGCAGGCCTCTATTCCCGGGTTCAAACGTCGAGGATCAGCTCAAGCGAATATTCAAACTCCTGGGCACTCCAACTGAGGAGACGTGGCCCGGACTGACGCGCTTGCCTGAGTACAAAACTTTTCCCTATTACCACCCGACTACAAACTTTTCTCAAGTTGTTCCCAAACTCAATGCAAAAGGCAGAGATCTCCTCCAGAAATTATTGGTTTGTTTCCCTCCAAAGCGAATATCAGCTGAAGATGCACTATGTCATTCCTACTTCAGCGATGTACCTAACGATATTAGAGATTAAAACAAATCTCTTAGAGTTAATTTATTATCATCTAGTGGGTCGACTCAAATTTTTAAACCCAATGCCCTGACAGGTTGCAATAACATATGGATGAGCGCTCGAGTCCAATTGGAATGTAAGCCCACAGAATTCTTTCAGGTGTCTCAGGAAGTGTATTGTGTATGTGGTTAGTTCTCCAAGTTTGACTTTTGAAACGTCTTTCTGATTGAAGGCCATCAATGTTAAAACTAAACTTTGGCATGTAGAATCTACACAACCACCACGTTGGATCTCCTCATATAGCATGTACGTAGCCTCTTTGGCAACATCCTCGGGAACAGATGGCCCATCTCCAGAGCCTTTGGCGTTCGAAACCGCACTACTCGTATAGGTACAACCCTCTGTCGTTTCAGCCACTAGAGTGATGGAGAATCCAGGCGAAAGTCCGCTCTGTTTTCCCTTATTATGGTCTGAGTAGATGTAAACATCGGGTAGAAATTGAAGCAAGAGTCCCTTTGATGTCTCGATCATGCGATTCGCTGTCTGCGGCGAAACTCTTGCCGCCACTGCAACTCCTCTGACTCGCTTAACTTTTCCATCATCCTCTAAGCGAACAGGCTGTAATTGGCGCACGATTGGACACGAGAATAGAATCTGTCCTCCACCCTCTGGCTTGAAACCACGTGCATTCACTTTGATATCTAACTTAGTTCCCTCAACATCTCCTATGAATCGTTTGATCAGAGGCAGAGCAGAGGCTTTGAGAGCATCCACATTTGGGTCGATCTGATCGTTTGTGACCCCATTAAGGGTTGCTTGTAGGGGTTTCTTGCAAAATGCTGCCACCGATAGGAGGAGCTCTAAATAGTATGAGATGGATCTTTGCACGTGACAGTTGTGGGTGAACTCTCCTCCAATAAGAGATCCTGGATTGAATTGAAGTCGCGTACCTCTAATCTGGATTCTTGTCCCATTGGTGATCTTCTGAACCAGCTCCAATAGGTTGATTTCATAATCGTTCATTCCATCCTCATCGGGTCTGATATCTTCAATTATCAACGATTTTCCTGTTAATAATGAGAGAATTATCCTCTGCCGGAGGCAGTTGCTTCCACGAAATTTCAGAGTGGCCACCATTGTTATTGATCAATTTTGATATCAAGTGATAATACACAACAATTGTATCAGGCGCCTAGTTGGCTGGGACGAACACGTGGGATTCGAGTCGGTCTGTCTGTCTGGGCATGTTTTGGTTTTCGGAACGAATGGTGATGCCGCATGCGCAATGGCTCAGTGTGCGCCTTTCTTTGGGGATTTTTCGTTCGCAGAAAAGAACTTGTCCGATTTTAGGCACAAGTTCTGTACATCAGCTGTTCACACAAACTCTCCTTAGGGTTACCGTTATTGATTGTGTCAAATTTGTTGCCATAACTGCGAGTTATATTTACGAGGATAATGAAGTTTCTAGTATTATAGCACCGAGCCAGTTAAGATTATTCAACCAGGCTGAGAAATGAACGGGTGATCATATTTGTCCATCTCGACCAGCGTGTCTGCCGATCGAGCCATTTTAGACCATGGAGAAGCCCACTGACACCAATTCTCTATTCCGGGTACCCGACCAGCCGGCCGCTCTACCGGTGTGGATACATTCCATTTACGTGGTCACGTTTGACATAGAATTCGGTCAAGCTATTGAAAGTCAATTCCCTCGTCATAATGAATTGAAACTCACCGAATTGGAAAGGAATAATATTTGTTATTCATCATTCCCCGATTCGAATTCGGCCATTACCGGCTCGACCCAATTTCAATTCAGAATGAGATTATCGAAACTAGATGATAAGTTAAAAGAATTTTATTCCTATTATAACACTCAAACAACCCAAGCCCTCAACGTAGATACAGGATTTATCTATGGATATGTGCACTTTTTGCAGAAGAAAGATCCATCCCTAAAACGAGGCTACTTTCAGAAATCACTTGTTATATTATCGTTGTTACCATATTTTGAATTATTTAAGCACATAGTTACTGTTATAGGATCAAATTATTTCGATAACGAACGCTTACTCGATCTGGAGAACGTTTACAATCAATCCAAGAAGTGGCCAACATTGCGAACCGGTACACTACTCAATCTTGTCATAATGGGCTCGACAATCGCTTTCTATGTACCGAACAAAGATGATAAGCTCAACAGTTTGCACGCCAACCTATCACCAACTTCAACATCGTTCGCGAATAAGATGAGAATGCTCAAGAATAATAGAAATGGACCGACATCAAATACTAGCTCGGTCGGACACCCCACCACAACAGTCCATGGTACGCCGCTCGCACTTGTTAATCACCACCAAAATTACAACACAATTTTGACAGCCTTTGACTTGGATCTCTATAAATGTTTCTATCCGGTGATTTCAGACTTGCAGATTTTATGGGAGATGATACTGACCTGTGAGCCGTTTATTGTTATAGCTCAAACGCCGGACCTATGTTCTAGTTTTGTACAGGCCCTCATAAGTCTCATATACCCCTTCAAGTACAATGCTGATCATCGGCCTTTCTTCACAATTCATGACCCCGAATTCAAGGAATATGTTGGAGCCCGAGACATCAGACCTAAAGTGATTCTTGGAGTGACAAATCCATTCTTCACCAAGTCATTGGAGCACTGGCCAAATGTAATCCAGCTTTGTAATATGACAAGCAGCAAGTCGTCAGATCAATTGTGCTCCCTGATTTCATCATTTTCATCGATGGCTTCCCAAACTCAACAGGAGCCACAGCAATTGAGGATCCATTTTGTCGACCGCCTGAGATTCACCACCACTGAAACCTTACGGCCGGGTCTTAATACAAAATTCAAGCCATACTTACAAAAGGATCGTAATTTCTTGACAAAGATCTTACGAAGTAATAAGGCGCATGGGAGCAACAGGCCAAACAATGTGCAAACCGCTTTGATTAGACGATGGTTAATTGAGCTAACTCAAAGTTTCTTCATGCCTTTGGAGAGGTACCTCACTCAACTGATGCCTTTGCATAGCAGGATTTCGCCATTCAAGGCTCCGCCGCAGTTACCTGCGTTCGATTTCTATGCCTTCTTGACGACCATAGATACTAGCGGACCTCATCTCACCACGAAGATACGTGGTGACTGGCTCGGATTGTACAAAAAGTTTTTTGAAAGCGCCAACTTCAGAAGCTGGTACGAGGAACGGAAGAGCGAAATCGATCGAAAACTGTGGACTCTGCACATGGAGTCATTCCTTGATCTCGATCTACCCCAAGCTGTCCAAAATAAGGGTGAAGTCGAGGTTGTCGACATGATAATACAGCTGAAGCGTCGATTCGCGCTAGCCATCAGCAAATCACACGAGTATCATTTCACCTGCAAAGATCTTGATCAATTCAAACTCAAGCTCACCGAATTGATCAACACATTGCCCGAAGACCTTCGAACGGTATTCAAACAGAGCCAATAAGACACCGCCGAACATTCGATTGTGGCGATGAGCTCAATGCGATGAATTGCATGAATGAGTCGCGCAATCATCCCAATTAAATAATCCGAAGATTGATGATGATGTCTCTATTTAATTCTTGAGCATTTCCAATTATAATTCAATCATGGGATGCAACAGATTTCAATTCTTCTGAGGCTCTTGAATTTTGGCCGGCATTTCGACACAAGCAATTATGTCGCCCTTCTCGTCGACCAGACGCAAGAAAACATCGACATTTATCTTCGGGTAGGTGCGCAATATGGGCAAAGTCAGCTTGAATTTGTAGGCCTTTCCTTCCTCCAATGGACAGTTGAAACCATAGTTTCCGCAGGCGTTGTCCGGGTTCACATGGAACGGAACCGGCAGCGTGTTTAGCTTACCGGTTACTTTGACTTTGACTTGCTCTATTTTTTGCTCTACTCAGCGAAGATAGTTGGCGATGGTTAACATATGCCTTTTTGGAACCATTTAGATTCTGATCACGCGGAAAGTTTTGCTGGTTGGTCACTTACTTGGAACAAAGTCGAGCTCGATGGACTTGTTGAAGCCCCTGAGGAATGGACAGGCGTCCGCGAGGGCATCACAATCACTGACCTTAACTTCCTTCACGTTGGAGTGAGATTTTTCCGGCTCTGAGAATCGGGCGAACAAGGCTGCGATTAGCACAATGCTTGAATCATACTATAGATTTGAATTCACTACTTAGTGTTTCGTAAATCTTTAGAAGGACGACAAATTCAGGAATTTACTCACCGCAGACACTATATTTAAGCGCACTAACAGAGTGCTGAACTGCCATAAGGGCCACCACTGCCACGAGCAGGAGTATTGGTTTGAACATGTTCGAATTGTTTTTTGCTCTGTCTTGCACTGTTTGGTGATATTTGAGTGTAAATTAGTTCAAATAATTGAACGCCGCAATTATGTGATCCAAGCTGTCTAATAATCACTTGGCATTTGAACGCTGCTTTAATTTGCGCAAAGCTAGTCGGCCACACTGAGACGCCCCGCCGAGTGGCGACAAAAACTCTCTCGATTCATTCAACCAGTGGGAGAGGAGGTGTCGTGCGTTGCCGCGCGGCCAAGCCGGCTATCGAGCTTTGCTGCTAATCAGGATCATCTGTCGCCTTGTCCTAGGCGGTGAGTCGCGTCATTGACTCAAACACTGTACAGTGGAGTGTGGCGGCCGGCACAAAACTCGTAGCCTGTGAGAGAAAAGCTCTCTCCCTCTCTCGCTAGATCTCGAGGCTTCAGCCCCTCGGTCGGTGGTTTGTGCTTCATCATCATCATCAGCGACATTATCGTGAGCGATTGCCGCCGCCGCCGCCGCCGCCGCCTAGCCGCCGATCAGTATTCAATTGAGACATTTTATCATCATGTAAAACGAGGAGCCATCTGAATGCCGCAGCAGCCGCCGCCGCTGTAGCCATGACACAGATGACTGATTAGCTAAGTAAACAAAGTCCATATGGTGGACTACTTACTTGAGCCTCTATCTCGGCCGCGAACTAGAGCCAAAGTTCGACAAGAAGATGGATATTCTTCTTCGACGGCGATGTTCATAATTATAGAGGACGATTCGTGTTTCTCGTCATCATCATCGACTACACAGTTTACCTGTTGGTTTGAATCAACGTCACGGATTCGTGTCGTCCCCCGCCCTCGAGCGTTCGGCTCCTCGCAGACACGAGCTCCTGGCGCCAACTGCGTGCCGCTTCCACAGCGCACCAAAACACATGCGCCATTTCTCTTTCCCCCATGTGCGAACCGCGTGGACTTCTGCAATCGCTTGCGTCCAATGCTAAATTTCGATTGCTGTTCGTAACGAAACCAAACTATTAGGCATACTACTGGAATCTAAACCTTCTATTGTGATATTCTAATTTTTCTTTTCTAGTTATATTGAAACTAAAATATATAATAATAATAATTAAGTAGAACTGTAACCAATTGCTAACCATGCCTTCCGATTCAAAGAAGAAACGTGACGCTAAAAAGAAGGAGGCCCAACGATCCAAGCACTCCTCGGGCAAAGCCGCCGCCGCCGCCACCAATGGGACCAATGCCTCAGAGATAGCCAAGGACAAATTAATCGAAGAGAATGGGGACTGTGTCGACGAGCTGACCGCCATGCTGGAGCGCGATCTAGAATTGGCGGCCCAAGCTAGATCTTGCACCGGTGTTCTGGGCATTGAGGCCATGTCGAGGGATGTTAAAATAGACAATCTATCCATTACCTTTCATGGTTTTGAAATTTTGAACGAGACTCGGCTCGAATTGAACTACGGCAGACGTTATGGTTTAATTGGATTTAATGGCTGCGGAAAGTCAACTCTGTTCTCTGTCATTGGTAGGCGCGAGATACCAATCCAGGAGCAGATCGATATCTACCATTTGGCGCGTGAAATCCCACCACTGGAAAAGTCCGCTTTAGATGCTGTATTGGATTGTGAAAAGGAGCGTATCAGATTGGAGAAACTGGCCGAAGAATTGGCCGAGAAGGAGGACGAAGAGTCTCAGGAGCAGCTAATGGATATCTACGAGCGTCTCGATGATATGGGAGCAGACAAGGCCCGCGCTAAAGCCGGCTACATCCTTTACGGTCTAGGTTTTGACAAGCAAATGCAACAGAAACTCTGCAAGGATTTCAGTGGTGGTTGGCGCATGAGGATCGCCCTGGCAAGGGCTCTCTACTTGAAACCTCACATGTTACTGCTGGATGAGCCCACTAACCACTTGGATCTCGAGGCATGTGTCTGGCTCGAGCAAGAGCTCAAAAACTACAAGAGAATTTTGGTAATAATATCGCATTCGCAAGATTTCTTGAACGGAGTTTGCACAAATATCATCCACTTGGACAAAAATCGGCTCCATTATTATACGGGAAATTATGATGCTTTCGTCAAGACCAGGCTAGAATTGCAAGAACATCAAATGAAGCGTTTCAATTGGGAACAAGCTCAAATTTCGCACATGAAAGATTATATTGCCCGTTTTGGTCACGGAAGTGCCAAACTCGCCCGTCAGGCACAATCCAAAGAGAAGACATTGGCCAAAATGGTCAACGCTGGGCTGACTGAGAAGGTGACATCAGACAAGCTTGTTGAATTTTACTTCCCCGCATGTGGAAAAATCCCGCCGCCCGTTCTGATGATCCAGAACATCTCCTTTAGGTACAATGAAAAGTCACCCTGGATTTACAAGGATCTTGAGTTGGGTATCGATTTGGATAGTAGGATCGCGCTTGTGGGTCCAAACGGATGTGGAAAATCAACCTTTCTGAAATTAATTTGCGGTGAAGTCATACCACAGGATGGTCTCATCAGGAGGCATTCTCATCTCAGGATCGCCAGGTATCATCAGCATCTTCATGAGGCTCTCGATCTCGATCTGAGTGCGCTCGATTATATGCTGAAATGCTTCCCGGATGTCAAGGAGAGGGAAGAGATGCGTAGAATCATAGGTCGATACGGATTATCTGGACGGCAACAAATTTGTCCCATGCGTCATCTGTCTGACGGCCAGCGTTGTCGAGTTGTGTTCGCATGGCTGGCCTTCCAGGTTCCTCACTTGCTACTATTGGATGAGCCCACCAATCACTTGGATATGGAAACAATAGATGCTTTAGCTGATGCTGTCAATGATTTCGAGGGAGGCATGATACTTGTGAGTCACGACTTTAGATTAATCAGTCAAGTGGCCAAGGAGATTTGGATTTGCGAGCACTCTACCATCAGGAAATGGGACAAAGATATCATGGCTTACAAGAACCATTTGAGGAGCAAGATTTTGAAGGAAACTGACTATGAAGCTGAGTGAAGATAGGAATCATGAAATAACATTATTATTATTTCGGCTTGACTATGACGCGTCGCGCCGTCACCACTTTGTCTGTTTTTCCATAGTATTTCTGTTTCTCGTCTGAATCTTGTTCTAGCAATAGTCGTGAACCGATAGAGTCTTTGACATCGATTTTGTAAAATTTAGAGTCCACCTTGAGCACTGGTTCATCCGTGTCAATTCCTAGAAGCTGGAGTTGCTTGTCGGCCAAGCTATCGAGATCGAAATTGCCTTCAAATTCGATGACAATGTCCTCTGTTTCTGAATCCGAAGCATTAGCCATTATTGACAGAGGTCTCAAGGAATGTTGAGCAATTAAATAATTCACCCTAATGTCATGCGGGTCGTCAAGTTAATGATCGCTAGAATAGAAAACCTATTTGTTATTATAATGTACTTGCGTTTCGGCGTTTTCTTTTTCCCACCTTCGCCCAACATGAAGCGGGCGGGTCGGTTTGTGCGCGTTGAGCCAACATGCCCGCCGCTGCCGTGTAGCTCGCGCACAAGTTACACCATTCGGTTGGTGCCTCTGTGTCTACCGCAGGCAAAGCTGGTTGGTTGGTTGGCTGGCTGGCTGGCTGGCTGGCTGGCTGTAGCTCGTCCCTCGCCAGTTGGTTGGCATTAGTGAGACTGGTGTAAGTGTAAAGCTGGATTGCCCACATAGTCTACAAAAGTTGGAGCGGCAGTAGCTGTTAGATTGTGCGCCCGCCTTCTCATTCGGCATCCACGAGAGCTGATTGGCAAGGGGAATCTAATCGGGGATCCTGAGCGCAGCATCTCGTTGCAGCTAGAGCTGTTTGCATGCTTCAGGAATGCGCCACCCTACCTCGAAGGGCGGCAATCTTTTCTCAAATGAATCGAAATGTTTCCCATTTCGGGCGCCTCCCTCGAAGGGTTTGCATAGAGCTGGCTGATTTGTGAGCCGCGCAAGAATCTTCCACTTGTTGAGGGCCGCTCTCCGCTCGCTAGGCAGGTTCTATCCCGTCCGGATGAGATAAGTACTTGTTTGCCTGCACGTGCATGCGATTCCGATGCCGGCGCCGCAACTGCAGCCGCCGAAACCGTTAGCGGCGTGTCGTAATCGGGCGTAACGGTATTCTCTTGTGGGGGGTCTTGCGTAAGCGAGCAGCATTAACGCGCCGACAATGATCTTGCTGGCATTGCCACTAGGACGGAGACTGTCGTCAGAGTGTTTCGCGTCGCAGCTTGCATCTTGTAGCTGACGACGCGTCTCTGGTGCTGCCGGGTGTTGGCGGGTTCACCAGGTGGCAACGATGCGCAGTTAATCCGCAACCGAACGCGCCTGGCGAATCCATTTGACACACTTCAAGCGGCGGAGTAACATCAAAGCTCACCGACGACCTCGAACGTTGAAGAATCCATCATCCAGAGTAGGCTGAATCTCCGATAGAATGTTCTGGCATGAAGGACCGAGAATGGGCGCACTGGCTGTGCTGGCGTCAGCTCTTCTGATGGTGGCGACAGTTTCGATGGTGCCCGCGCACAAATCGCCGCTTCACTCCGGAAACAGACAGCGCTCAGCCAGAGACACTGGCGGCGCTATTTTGCCCATCGACAGCCAGAGTCAGCAGCAACCACAAATCGCACCGGCCGGCCCATTGTCGCAGATCATCACGGATTGCCGCCTGGCCAACGGCGAGCAACCGTCGCCAGTGAGGGGCGCCGAAGTGGGCGAGCCGGCCGAGAGTCAACTGTCGCCGAAGGTGATGCTCTGCTTGAACAATTGCGCCAATTGCGTCAAGCAATGGAAGACGGGCGTCTACAATGGGCGCAACTGTGCCGACGATTGCATTCAGCAGGCGGCGGCGGCGGCGGCGGCCGCCGCGGCCTCAACGGGCGGCCCAGACGGCGAACAGCCGCTCGTCGAGTCAATGGACCCGGATTGCAGCCTAATCAAGTATTTCAACGCCACTCTGCTGGCGGCGAGCGCCTAACCAGCAGCCGCAGCACTCTTCTATCGTCAGGCGGCGGCGCCGAGATAGCAGCAGGACCACCAATTTCCACCATTATTTATCTAGCCCATTATTATCTAGCAACCGCAAAGCTTCACTTCGCTTCATTTGTACAGCTCGGGAGCCCAACGAGAATAAACAACGCCCATGATTGACATCCGATGGCCGACTCGACTCGCTCGCACGGCTTTGCTATCCAACTGTTCCATCCGAAGGCTTGAGTGATTGATTTGCATATACATATTTGATTTGAATTTGCATTTGCATTCGCATTTGTAGCAACTGCTTTGCGTGCTCGAAAGAAAGCGAACAAAAATGAGATCCGATTCAAAAGGGAAACAGAAACGGAGTGGATACACCAATCGGAGCGGGTGAAAGATTCACGTGAAAGCCATAATTTATTATTATTCAGCTTATTATGTTTGGTCTGCTGATGGCGCTGTTTGATCTGGGCAACCATCAATGTGGGAGTGGGAGAGAGAGAGAGAGAAAAAAGAGAGAGAGAGAGAAAGAAGAAGGGGTGACGCCAAACAAGAATCTCGATTAGATCTTGTTCAGGTTGTAATAGTGATAGTTGTTTTGGTTGATGTCGCTGTAGACTTGGAAGGCGCTGCCTCTACTATCGTGATTCCTTGATAGATCGATAACATTCGGTTGGCCGGCGCCGCCGCCTCCATTGGCCACCACCTGATGATGCAAGCCGAGCGAGCCGCCCCCATAGCTGGCGCCGTTCTCGGCGCTCTGGTTCATCGGCGGCAGCGGATGATAATTGCCGCCGCCGCCGCTTCCATTCGAGTAGGAGTTTGCGTGAAGATTGGCGGCTGGCTTACCGTTTGCATTTGCATTTACGTTTACATTGTTGGCGATTCCATTCGGGCCGCCAGCAGCTCGGATGGCGCGCGAATAGATGCTCTCCGGTTGAGGCGGCGGCGGCTGCTGCTGCTGCTGCTGCTGTAGTCGACTGATAGTTTGCTGCTGTTGGTGGTCGCCGGCAGCGGCCACTTGCTGGTGACTTGGTGCCATCGTCGGATAATGCGCTTGCTGCTGCTGCTGCTGGTAGAGCATATTGGCGCTGCTCTGGCCGTAACTGGCGCCGCCGCCGCCGCCGATTCCATTCGAGGACGAAATGGAGCTCGAGTTCTCGAACTCGGACGGGAAGGGTTTCTTGGCGCACTCGTCATCGTCGTCGTCATCTTCGTCATGCTCGTCATGCAAGTGACTGGTGCGCTGCAGCCGCCTCATGTCGTCGATATCGTCGGCGCCCTCGTCGAGCCCGTTCCGGTGCCGCTGGCGCGGACGGTGCTCATGCTGCTGCTGCTGCTGGTGCTGCTGGTGGTGGTGCTCGTAATCATCCAGGTCGTCGACATCGTCGTCTTCATCATCATCGTCGTCGTCGTCGTCGGACATCATTCCGTTTAGTTTTGGTTCGCTGGACGCTCGAGCCAACTTTTGGGCCAGACTGTGCGCATGGGCGTTCCTCAGCTGGCTCCTATTGCCGTACGTTCCGCCAGGTAAGAGATCAATGGTACTTTTGCTGCTCGTTATGTGTAAACTTTCACTGAATCTATCGTTGAGGGCGCTCGTCGAGGTGGTTGCGCCCGCGACGCCGCCGTGCTCGAAGCCCATAAAGCCGCCATTGGCGGGCATCGATTGAGTGCTGTTCATTTGGTACATCATTTCGTTCAGATTTATCTTGCTACTGTTGCCTTGGCCCAGCTCGCCGGCGCTCACCTGGCCGCCGCCGCCGCCGCCGCCGCCACCATTCGAGGCCAAATGATGGATCAAGCTCGAGTTGGCGGCGGCGGCGCCGCCGCCGCCGCTCGTTAGCTGCCGCTTGTCGGTTGCGCCGGACGACTTCTTGTCGCTCATCCAAACGTTTGCCGACTGCTGGCTCTCGATGGTCTCCCGCAGCTTCCGGTACCACATTTCGCTGCCCATCGTGGACAGATTGAGCGTTGCCGTGAACACATGCGACCACACCTTCTCCAGCTTGATCGACTGCTCGAGCAGCTTGCGGCTGCTCGTGTCCTGGCCGATGGTGGCGCGGGCGCCGCCGCCGCCGCCGCTCGCGCGGCCCAGCAGCGAGCCATCGTCGTCCTTGGCGCGCGTTGCGCCCGGCCCCGACGACGGCGAGGACGGATCGAGCGACTTCAGGGCCCGCTGGCGGAACTCCTTTATGATCGACTTCGAATCGGATTTCATGAATATCACTATGGGCGTCAGGTTTACATGGTTGAGCTTCTCCACGGCTGGCGGCGTTATGTCGAGCAGCGTGTGCTTGCCCTGATCGATCACCTCCAGGATTCCCTTCATTCGGATCACCTTCGGGTGGCCGGCGGCGGCGTTCTGATTGAAACCCGTCGGGTAGGCGTACTTTTCGGGATAATCTTTGAGCAATTTTTCGCGCGCAACGTCCGCGAGCGGCCCGAATATCACCACCGGCCTGCAGAAACCCGGATGCTTATGGGTGACGCGCTCGTAGGCGGCCAGCTTGCAGCTGCCGATATCGAAGACAACGTTGTCCCAGTTGTCCTTGCACAGACTCTTTGAGCGTTGCGCCGAGCGGCGCTTCAGGAAGTTGACTCGGCCCACGCTGGCGCTCAGAACTCCGCCGCCGCCGCCGCCGCTGGCGCCATTCGACGAGAGGCCGCCGCCGTTTAGAGTGGCGCTCAGATCGCCGCCGCCGCCGCCGCCCAGCTCGAGGTGTCTGCGTTGCTCGAGCGCGAGCTCGTCGGCGCGCGCCCGATCCGGGATGAGGCCCTTCTCGGCGTCCTTGCCGTTCGGCTTGACCCGGGTGGCCAGCCAGTATTGGTGGCCGTAGTCGCTGTTCTGCAGCGTGTCCAGCACGTGCAGGATGTCGCCCTTCTTGAACGAGAGCTCCATCTTTCCGCTGCGGGTGGCCTGGAACGAAAAGTTGGCCTTGATGTAAAACTTTTCCGGCTCCTGCTTGGCGGCTGCCGGCGTGGTTGTCGCCGCCGCTGCCGCAGTCGAGGTCGATAAACTAGAGACGGCTCGACTATGCTGCTGCTGCTGCTGCTGGCTGTTCGCTTGGGCTGGCGGCCGAATCGAGCTGCTGCTGATCGATGAATTGATGACCGATTGCCGAATTAAAGTGCCATTCAAGCTCGACTGCTCGCTCGGTGTCGGTGGGATCGTTGGCGGCTGCTGCTGCTGCTGCTGGCCCATTTGATTTGCGGCCACCTGTTGATGATGCTGATGCTGCTGCTGCTGCTGGTGGGGGCTCATCAGATAGGGAATCATGAAGACAAGTATCTGGGGCTGGCTCGGATTGGGGAGCATCGATTGCGTGACAGCCTGCTGGATTTGCAGCGAGGCCGACTGAATTTGTGCGGCTGCTGTGGCTGGAATCATGAGTGTGGTCATGGGCACCTGTTGCTGGTGCGGTTGCATTTGTTGCTGAGGAACTTGATGATTGATCTGGGCGGCTGAAATAAGCTGCTGCTGCTGCTGCTGCTGCTGCTGCTGCGACTGAGTATACTGTTGTTGCGTGATGTACTGAGTAGTCTTTGCGGCCATCATTGGCGACATTAAAATAGTTGGCTGACTTGAGTATGGCATAGTGTTCATGAGCTGCTGCTGTTGCTGTTGCATTATTGACGCGTGCTGTTGGCTCAACATGGCTTGTTGTTGTTGTTGTTGTTGTTGTTGCTGTTGCTGTTGGTGGGAATGGGGAGGAACTATAAGAGTGCTAAAGTTGGACGGATCATCTTGCTGCTGCTGCTGCTGCTTCTGGGGCATCTGCTGGTGACTCGTTGGCTGCATCTGGGCCATGGAGGCCACCAGCGACGACGACGATGGCGGCGGCGGCGGCGGCGGTGGAAAGTGACCCGGCTGCTGCTGCTGCTGCTGCTGCTGCTGCATCGAGTAGAGGAACAGGGGCGACGACGAGCTCTGCAACCTCGACAACGAATTCTGGGAGGAGCCCATGTGAGATTGCATCGACTGTTGCTGCTGCTGCTGGCTCGGCGGCTGCTGTCTGCCGTTATTAATGCTACTGTTAAATGCAGTATCCCGAACTAGATGCGAGTTCATGTTGTTGAGATTGTTGTTGTTGTTGTTGTTGTTGTTGTTGCTGTTGCTGTTGTTGCTGTTGAGCGAAGTTTGCGCCGATGGCATCGCATCTGGGGATGATAATAATAATGACGATGACGATTCAAGTTAATATTGATTCAATTTTGCGAAAGTGGAGCAACAAATTAATAATTGTGCGCTCGCCCATAAGAGGGGGACGGCCAATACTTTCTCTGAATAATAAATCAGCGTCTCGGCCAGTCAGTTTGTGGCCTGACAAGAATAATGACTCCTCCAAGTCAGTGTCGTCATGTCAGTTGCTTGCAGGCAAATCCTTCCCCGTCTCGACCAGTTTGTTTGCGCTTCACGCTGGCCAGTGCCGTCCAGATTGGCCGCCCTGATGGCTCACTTTCCTTGATGCTGCTGCTGCTGCTGCCGCTGCCGCCGATGATGATTATGGTGCAGCCTCCTGTAATCTAAATTAGACAGCCGTCCAAAGTCGCTCCAGCGATTCCAAGTGGTGGAATTAAAATCGATGCTCGGGAGGTGGGTGCAGTGGCAATACGAAGAGGCAGCGGCCACTAAGTGGCTACCTGTTGCCCGCCAGCCGGCCAGTCAGCCGACACTTTAGCTCCCTAACTTGTTACGCCTGCTGCTGCTGCTGCAGCAGCCTATCGTCCGCTCGCTCGGTCTGTCCACCTGTCTGCCAAGCAATCCTGTCCCGTCCCGTCCCGTCAAAGCCAGTCCTATGGCTCGACTGTCCGTCGTCTCTTGGCCAACGTTTGCTTGCTGCTTTGTGTGTCTCACTTGGCTGCCGAGCGACAACCGACTGACTCTTTGCTTCGGCTGCCCCAACTTGAGCCGCCTAAAATCGTGTCCGGCGATGGGCTTCTCTGGCCGTCCGTCTGACTGTGTCTTTTCTCTCAAGCTAGATTGGTGTGTTGCAATATTGTTGTTGTTTATGTTGTTGTTGTTGTTGTCGTTGCTGCAGCCGCATCACAGAAAACTCTGGCCTGTAGAAGTAAGTAAATTTGCGCTGCACAACCAGCGGCGAGGGCTCTTCTCCTGTTGCCGCCGCTTCTCTCTTTCTCTTTCTGCTTCTTCTTCGTTCGCATGCGAACATTCGAATTCTGGCGTCTCACTCAAGCAAAGTTGTCGGCTCTCGTTCGTTCATCGGGAATCCAGTCGTTGGGCTGCCAGGGCCAGAGCCGCCGCGGCCGCGGCCGCAGCCACAGTCGCAGTCGCAGCCTCAGCTTCAGCTTCAGCCGCAGCCAGTGCCAGCGAGTGGCGCCAGTGCAGCTCGTTGTAGCTCCGGGCCGACCAACTATTGCCCATTGTGGTGGCCGAGGCACAGGCACAGGCACAAGCAGACCAGTGCTCTTCCTAGGGCGGCTTTGCTTGCTACCGCCGCCGCCGCCGCCGCCGCCGCTGCTGCTGCTGCTTTTACTGCGGCCCCCAGCGCAGGCTGGACATCGGCGCGCACTGTGAGAACGAGCAAGCGAGAAGGAGAGAGAGAGAGAGATCGCCTTGCGCTGCGACCGTCGTCGGCGTCGGCGTGCTCCTCCGCACCGACAGAGAGAATGGCCAATTCAATCGAATTGATTCGAGCGAAGAACGACGCATCCCCCCTCCTCCTCCTCCTCTCTCGATGGATTAGTATTTGCCCAGTAGCCGCCGGCCCGAGAGCACCGGCCGCAGCAGCGGCAGTCACAGCCACAGCGACAATCGGCGCCACAACAAGTGAACGCAGCCGAGCTCCTCCTTCTTCCTCTCTCTCTCTCTCTCTCTCCTCGTCGTCCATGCGGCGGCTCTTGTTTGCCGACCAGTCGCCCGGCTGGCTGACTGGCCGCCGCCTGTCGCCGTGGTCTGGCTTCGAGCGCGTGGCCTTCGCACCGGCCGGCGGGCGGGCTCCTCGCTCACTCTCGGAAGGGGCAGCCAACGGGGCTCTAAGGCTTGGCCGTTCAACTCAGCTCAGCCCAACTCAACTCAAAGGATTCCATCGGCGAACAACCAACAAGAGCTGCTGCCCGAACGAGTCTGGGAAGTGAAGGCCAAACTAGGATGGCGACAGACACTTTTGGGTGGCCGCTCGGCTGCACGACGACCAGCAACCTCTTCTTCCTCGTCTGGTCGTTGTTTGAATTTGCTAATTTGTCAGATGTCGTCGTGATCGTCGAGAGGTGATTGATCTAGCACCAGCAGCGCCGCTTGTCGTGTCAATCGGGCACTAAATTGATGCCTCTGGAAGTTTGCAAGTTCTGGAACTGGAGCCAACCGGCGTTGCACAATAAGTCGGCCGCCCTGAAGCGGCGGCCGACTATTGGATCCGCCAATAGCCGAGGCCAAGTTCCGATTTAAAGAGACAGAGGCCGCCGCCGCCGCCCCTGAACAGAGCAAAATGTAGTTTCAAGTGGCGCATGCAAGCGGTTTACTATAGCTAGCGAGCGTGCGATCAAGTGGAATTGCAATTGCATTAGTTAGGGACGATTCGTCGACTGGCCGGACATTATCGGCTCGCTCGGGTCGGTTGGCGATTTAAATGGGCCTTGCAAGCGACAGGATCGATGGCACTGGCGCTTTGCAGCGGCGGCGGCGCCTAAAATCTCGGGCGGGACCCACAAATCAGTGCTCGCCACGGGATGGCTGCGCTGGCTTGCCCGAGCGAGTGGCTTCAGTGGGGCGGCTGCTGCTGCGACTGCGATCGCAACTGTGGCTCTGGATGGCAGAGTGGTGGCGAATCTGTGCTCTATCGCTCACGCCACAGGAATCCCGCTGCCATTGTGTTGCTGTTGTGTGTGTCTCTCGCCTGTGCCAGCGGTAGCAGCAGCAGCAGCAGTGGCGGCAACAACAACAACAACAGCAACAACGGTACGCTCCTGCGAGGCTTGCTTGTTTTTTGGCCCTGGCTTTATTGTAGCAGTGGCGGCATTGGTAGTGATAGCAGCAGCAGCAGCAGCGGCGGCGGCGGCGGCGGCGGCAGTGTAGCAGTTGTAGTGCAGGGCAAGAGATACACCACCGGCAACGCGGCTTCCAATGCAAGCACCTCAATCGCACTGACGCCGCGCTTATGGATGAGACAGAAACCACTGGCTGGAGTGCATTTATTGCGGCAGCAGCCGACGACGACGACGACGACGACGACGACGACGAGGCTTGTGTGTGCCGAGTGCAAGCTAGCCCGCTCGCTCGCTCGCTCGCTCGCTCGCTCACTCACTTTGCTCGCGTTGCACCTACAAAACACCGCATTTTAATTGATCGACCAATTCGTCAGGCCCGGCCGTGTTTTAACTACAGACAGCAGGAGTTGGATCTTTCTCGCCGCCCCCCAGCGCAAGCAGCAACCACCTGCACCTTTATTTAGCAGGCAGGCAGTCTCGGAGAAACGGACCAGCTTTGGTGGCCCAAGATTATCATGTGAGACTTGCTTTTTTATCCAACTCACACAAATCGAATCATCAATTACGTGCAAATAGTAAACAATACACCGCCGAGAGAGGCAATAATCCTTCATATTGTGTTTTAAACAGGACACTGCCACCAACATCATACCATTTTTATTCATTATCCACCATTCAAGTGGGGCCAAGCGAGTTTTTACAAGTTTAACAGCAGCAGCAGCAGCGACATGGAGGTCATCAGAAAGAAACTACAATCGTATAAGGTCGATCTAGAGAATGCCATCGATCGGGCCGAGCTGGCCGACAAGCAGCTCAAGGAGCACAAGCTGAGGGCCGATCGGGCGGAGAGCGAAATTTCGGCGCTCAGCCGGCGGATTCAGTTGCTCGAGGAGGATCTCGAACGGTCGGAGGAGAGATTAAAAGTCACCCAACAGAAGCTGGAGGAGGCCACTCAGGTGGCCGACGAGGGCGAACGCGTGCGAAAGACGCTCGAGCATCGTGCGGCCACCGACGAGGAACGAATGGACGCCCTCGAGAGTTCGCTTAGGGAAACGAAACTATTGGCAGAGGATTCAGATCGAAAATACGACGAGGTGGCCAGGAAGTTGGCTCTCGTCGAGACCGATCTCGAGCGAGCAGAGGATCGCGCCAAGAAGGCTGAAGCGAAACAGGCTGAATACGAGGAGGAGCTCAGAATTATTGGAAACAATCTGAGATCGTTGGAGCTGAGCGAGGAGAAAGCTTTGGAGCAGCAGCAAACTTTTGAGCAGGCCATTAGGACGGCCCACCAGAGGTCTCAGGAGGCAGAATCGCGGGCCGAGTTTGCCGAACGAACCGTCCAGAAGCTCCAAAAGGAAGTCGACCGATTAGAGGAGGCCCTCATAAACGAACGTGAAAAATACAAACACATTTCGGAGGAGCTAGATCAGACTTTCTCAGAGCTAACCGCCTGTTAGAATTCGGCATGATATTAAAGAAACATTCCTGTACAATTGGTGCCATAACTCCTCCGCTTTTCCGATGATGATCACCGAGTTTTGAATTCTCCAAATCGACGCTTTTCAACGTCGAATAGTTCGAACTAAAGGCAGACATTTATATTTCATCATTTAATTCAACTGGAGCAGCAGCAGTAATCCATTCATCTGGCCTTGGTCTTGTTTGCAAACTTTTTGTCACTCTTTTGCTTCTGTCGAGTCGCGATTGCCTCAACAATCTTTCTCTTGTTCTTCATCTTCTGTGTCTTCATACTCTTTTGCTTCTTTGTTCTAGTTATCTTGTCAAAGAGACGCTTCTTCTTCTTCGGTATCATCATTATACCCATCTTTCTGTGCTCGGCGTCCTCTTTCTTCTTCAACTCTTCCTTATCCTCTATCTTGAGTTTACCTTTCTTCACGGCCATCTTAGACCTCTTGTTGGACTTGTTGATTTCGTTGACCTTCATCTTCTTTGCCTTCTTTTCGTCGGCATCTGCTTGCCGCCTCTTCGCGGACTCAACCTCGGAATCCGATTCCTGGTCATCGACCTCTTTCTCGAATTCGGCATCAGTCTCCAGCTCGGACTCAACGCCACCCTCGCCCTTGTTGACCTTATCCTCGGAGGCCATATCTGCCTCGAATTGCTTACGAAGGTTGAGCATCTTGGTCTTATCTGGTGGAACATATTCGCCCTTCTTCTCATTCACAAACGGCGATAAGTGAGGTGGTAGCTTTGCACCCATCAAATAGTCGTCAGTGGGCAGCAACATTCTCATATTGAGCGAATCATAAATCCATTGTGGTTGGATAAATGTCCGATCTAGTCGACGCTCCGCCACCGATTCACGATCCACTATCTGGTACTTGATATCGGGATCGCTTTCATCGAAAGTGGCGCCCGGATAGAGATTCTTGTCCCACGAGACCTCGCCGCCTAACGATCTGATCACAAATGTAAGCGATTCTCGTGGAACTTCGCGATTCAAGAAGAATTTCATACCCGAGAATAGTCGCTCGAGAGCTATAACCTGTTGAAGAGTCATCTTATCCTCTTTGGCTTTCTCTTCGGCGCCTTCCTCCTCCTCTTCGAAAACATCCAACTGCTGGTCGCTCTTCTCGGCCTCGGCGAGCGACTTGTTCTCTAGAATTTTGATTTGCTTGTTCAATGTGGCTGTCATCTCATCCTTGAGCAGCTCCTCGTCCTCATTTTCGCTATCATCATCGAGATGCTTCCTCTTTCGGTTTTGCTTGATCTTGCTGCTGTTGTCAGTTCCATTCGTTTTCAATATATTGCTGGCCGCGAATTCGGGCGGATAAACAGCGTTGATTGATTTGAATAACTTATAGTTGATAAATCCTAACAGTGTGACATAGAATTCGGCGAAGGTCTTCATCACGTTGAGGTCGACATTTGAGACTCGGTCGATGACAAACTGGTGTGGAACGATCCAAGTGATAGTTTGGCTCATGATTTCGGCCTGATAATAGTAACCCTTGATGGTGATGAAAACTTTTCTGAGGCTTTTGCTGGCAATCACGTAGTGCAAGAATTCCAATGTTAGCTTCCTACTTAGGTCAATCAGATCGTCCGGTCGTCCGCGACCTTTTGGAAACATGGCGAATAGAAAACACATGCTCAAGGCATCATCACAGTCTCTTAGCGCGTCAACGAACCTTGGATAACGCTCCTTGACGATGGTGTCCAACTTATAGATTGGCTTCGCTTCATTAACCTTGTTGAATTTCTCTAGATCATGGCGTCCCTTGGCCTTTGTGAGCCGTTTCATGAAAATCTTAAACTCCCAGAATTTGTGTATCAATGGATCGTTCATCAAGAACTGGATATCTCTGGTGTAGAAGTAGGTCTTTCTTCGTGTATTCGCGCCAGTGAGTTTGCTCTTATTCTTCGGCTCCACCGGATAGACTCCCTTCAGGATGCAAAGCCGGCGAAAGTCCGACAGTGGGATCTGAAGTTTCCTAATTGCGTTGGCTCTCGACACATAGGCTTTAACAATTCCGAGCTTCCTGCGTTCTTTCACCTTCTTCTTTGAGAGCTTCTTCATTTTTGATGTTCAGATGTCTTGTGGTTAAACTAAAACGACAATAGGCAAGGAGTGGAGCTCACTTTGTTCACGTCAAAACGGCAATCTGCTCCCTTCCAATTGCCAAACAATAAAAGACTCGTTAGCACTCTGGTGTAATGAATTGTCTTGAATCTGATAATTGCAGTGTAATTAGTACTTTTGCTCTTATTGTTGCTTGGAGTTTCTTTGAAGTCCAAAATATCGATTTGATTGCCAAATTCACCATGAACTGTTCGAATGGCAGTTGCAAGCAGGAATCGGAATTCGTTTTCCTCCAATTGCTCGTTGGGATTCTCCTTGAATTGAATGGATACTCGGGCAAAGGAGTTCTCTTGGGGTACAAATATTGGTGTCCGGCTACTGCTGCTACTCTCGATTGGTCTGCTGGATTTTAGTTTGTGTAGTTTAGTCATGAGTGAATGTGAGAAAATAGTTTCAGGAGAGATGATCCATCACCATACAAATGGACAGTATCCTTTCACTTCGAGGCCGGCAACACGCATGGCCAATTCCACACGTTTAAAGCAACCACAACATACAGCGAACGGCGACGACCACGCGGTTTTGGTGGCGTCGCGCGCGTTGTTTTCCTGCAGTCCTGCTGCAAGTTGCAGTGGCACCGCCTCAGCCTGCAACCAAATAAAGTCGCCGAATCGGGCTCGTCTCGAGTTATTTTTTCAATAGAAAGCTTCATGGGTTTCAATTGTGCGGCCTCGTAACAGCCTTGTAATTTTTATCACTCATACTCAGTGGCGATACCACTGTAATCATCGCCGACCAATCAAAGTTAAATCAATCCGATGCAGGGCGCCGAACTCTCGGAGCGGCTGCCGGAGCCTATTTTCCAGCTGGTCGAGTCGTTTAAAAAATTTGTCAGAGAGCAAAAGACATACCGAGACCAGAGATTCGAGGTGGATCCCATCCAGGAGGTCGGCAGGGCCATCGAGGAGTTCACCAGCATGTTCCAGAGGATCTCGTTTGAGAGCGATCGTCATGCCAAAGTGGTCAATCAGATAAAAGACGATACCATTGTACTGTTGCGCCACGCGGAACGAGCCTACAGCCAACTGAGATCTCATCCCACAAACAACCCGTCCATTCAGCCACAATCGAGCCAATATTTTGCCGAGACGGCCGACCAATTCGAAGCCAGGATGAAGGCCTACGGCGACAAAATCAAAGAGCTCAAAAATTCGCTCGATAATATTACTAGGACATGCAATGTTGACGATTTATTCAGATGGCTGAAGAGGCAACACGAGGCCCTAGCTGAAATTGCGGCCAAAATCTACATCACACATGAGCGAATCATGGAAAAGAAATCGGAATTCGACAAGTCTATTGTTACTTCTAATATCGCTTAGCAAGTTTACCGCTGCGGTTGCGGAGGTTTGCTTTAGCACCGTAAGTTTGTAACAATAAATTAGCTACCTCGGTCATATTAAAAATGTACGCAACATGCAACGGCGTATAGCCGGCGCTTGATTTTATATTGGGCGAGATGCCCTGCTTGTCGGCCAGCAGCCGAATGATGTCCACACGGCCGAACTATACAGCCCGATGGATCAATGAAAGGCGATATGTTTTCTTACAAGCAGCTGAGGTTGTGATGTTTATGGCCCACAGAGATGTCAAGCTCGATCCTTAGCCGTCCGCCTTAGGTGGCGTGTACCAACCGTTTTTCTCGTGTATCTGAGAAAGTGACTTGAAAGTTGCCTGAGCCTTCTGGAAGGTGTATAGCCCGTGAGCATTCTTAACACTACTCAGATTCACTCTGGCCTTTCCTTTGACTAATGTGGCCGCAATCTGCATAATTAAGGCTTCGATAGTGTAGGCACTACTCCAACCCTGTGTAGATTAGTTATAAGTTTGATTGGCGGTAAATGAGTATCAGTATTAGAGGTACAGTTATACTAACAACAGCATCCGATAGAGACACCGACTGAATCTGGTGCCCACTTACCTGCTTGGTGAGAAGTTCCATGCAGATTGCTCCGCCAGTTAGCACATAGCCCCCTGTTAAGACGGGATAGACTATTCTCACAAATGGCGGAGCGAATGGGTAATTGTCCTTGTATGAAATGTGAAGCTTTATGTGATCCTTACCGCCTTTGTCCTTGAGCTGCTTCAGGTCTCCGTGCAATTGACTCTCTGAGTCAACTATAGATAGTTTTACATACCACTCATAGAGGCTATCATCGATTAATTCAACTGTGAAAACGCCACTCTTGTAGCTGTCGGACTTGTAGACCTCCCTGAGCTCCTTCATCAATCTATCGGACGCTTGAACCGTCCCGTAAGGAGCGCCCTTCATGTAACTATCGCGTTGAAGTTGGCGGAGCCTCTCAAGATTAGCGTAGTGCTCAGAGCTTAGGCCATCCTCTCTGGAATTGATTGCCATTTGAGCGGGTTCGTCATCCATCTCGATATGGATGTCCTCGTCATCATCATCATCGTCATCGTCCTCATCATCGTCGATGGTTATGACTTCTGGCTCGGTGGCGTAATTGGACGTGAACGATGATGTGGACACTGACGAGGAGGTGGACGATGAGGCCGAGGAAGTTATTACAGAGGCATTGTTATTGTTGATTGTTGATCTCGAGGAGTTTAAGTTGTTATTGGTGTTGCTAATGGTAGTATTTGTAGCGGTGGTGTTGGTGCTTGATTCGGTGATCATGATGATGCTTTGCTGGTTAAGTGACGATGCGATTGGTGGTGGTGGTGGTGCATGATTATCTGCGGCTGCTACGGCGGCGGTGGCGGCCCCATGGTGCGATTTGTTGCGTGACTTTAGTGAGTGCGCCTGGTCGGCCATATTACATACATTTCTGCACTGGTTTGATTCAATATCATTGGTCACTATCTGTTGGTTTCGGTGTTGTTGTTGTTGATGATGATGGTTGTGTGAGAGTCGTTCAACTTCATCCGGTATTGGTAGATTGTGAAGTTGGGATAACTTAGTTACTAATATCTTAACTTGATCTAATATGTGATTATCACTTCCCGAGGTTGCACTCAGTACTTCAACAATGGAGCTCACTTGAGGATCATCCGACTCGGAGAACCATACTGGCGGACTGGTTGGGTAAACTTCGGTTATGTTTGCGAATATTATCTTCTTCTTGCCACTCTGGTTCAAATAACAGCATTTAATTTCGTCAACATTGGCGTTCAGAATCCTAAAACGCGAATGACTCTGAGGAAATAGAGTCTCGAGTAGACGAACATCGGCTTTGAGCTTGTTCAAACAAGCCATATTAGCATCAGCTATATTATTCACAATGTACGATGATGGTTATGATAGTTATGGTTATGATAGTTATGGTGATGCTGATTTTGGTAAACGATTGCAGTAGACAGCAGCTCGGGACAGACACAACTCATCGACACAAGTTGAGAGCGAGAGGGAGAAAATTGTTGGTCAATAGTTTAGAGACCAAGAGATGGCTGATGACTTGATGTCAATATATTTAGGTATCTTGAGTGAGGGGATTCGTCTTGGCTGTCGCGTTTCAATATGTAGGTTTGTGTGATTATTGATAATAAATATCCAGTCGTCTTTTAGATCCGATAAGTTTGCGTTGTTCACCAATGAGGGAGAGTTGGCCAATAAACAACAACAACAGTGGAGGCGGCGGCAATAGCAGCAGCAGCAAGTAACTCAGTAACTGGCGTGTTTATTTTCTTGCGCGTTTTTCACTTAATTTCGAGGATTCAAATGATGGATATAGGATGATGACGAGCAGCTCGAAGAATGGGCCAACTAGTTCGGCTGGCCAGCTGGCTGTCTGGTTGTTCAGACAGAAATAGAGTAGTAGTAGTAGTTTAGATGGTTGGTATTGTATCGACACTGGTAGGTGGAAATTCGTGGCGTCGTTCTGAGCCGCTTGGATACAGAGCAAGAGCAAGAGGAGATGTGAGTGTTTTTTCCCCAATTGATTGTGTGCTTGCAGTTAGACTGCCACTACTTTGCTGTGTGTTTGTGTGTGAGTGTGAGCTCGAGTGTGTGTGTGTGTGTCTGTCTGTGTGTGTGTGTTGTTTCGTTCGGTAGGTCGCCTGTATTGAGAGCTGCTGCTGCTGCCGCCGCCGCCGCCGCCGCCGCCGCCGCCGCCGCCGAAGATACTAAACTCTACCATTGCCTCATTTCTGCTTGCGCCGCCGCAGCAGCAGTGGCAGTGGCAAGAGGCAGCCGAAGGCAGCAACGACGACGACGACGACGACGACGATGCGATGAATCTTTCCGAAATTTGTGCACCGTCGCCGCTGCCGAGAGATCTTGAGCAACGCACACACGAACAGACAGACAGGCTGACAGACGAACAAGCCCATTTGAGCCTGGCTGGGAGACAAACAAACAGACACACAGACAGCCGCACACGCGCGCGCGACCTGCGAGCGAGCGAGCTGAACAATGAGCGAGCGAGCGAGCGAGCGATACTCGGCATAAATCTACCCAGCGCGCACACACGAATCCCCATAGACCGTGTGTGGCGCTGCTGCTTTGCTCATGTCTGCTGTGGCCTGTCGGAGGGAACTCAATTCGGCCCCCATGGCGGCCCATTCAATCGGTAGCCAGGGATTGGGGGAAAGAAGGAGCGCCTTTGGAACAACAACCATGGACCAGGCGGCGGCGGCGGCGGCGGCGGCGGCAGTGTGCTAGGCCCCGTATCGTGCCTAGCACACTGCTGCGAAACGAGCAGCACTAAAGCAGCAGCAGCAGCGGCCCAAGCGAGAGCCTCCTCCACGCATGCACGGGCTCACCGCCATCATGGTTATGGGTGTTGTTGTTGTTGTTGTTGTTGTTGTTTTGGTGCCGCTGTTGCTAGCCCCATCGAGGTGGCAATTAGATCTCCCTCAAATGTGATGAGACCACCAGTAGAGGGAGAGAGTGAGCTTCATATTTCATCACCCGGCGGCGCGGACATGGTGAGAGACGTCTCCCCTCCATCATCGTCGGATGCTTGGACGCCTTTCGTCGGGTCCAACAGAACGCCGCGCACCTGTCCCGAGGCGCGTGCCAGCTCGCTCGCTGCAGCTTTTGTAAGGCTGTTGAGTCATTGACATTTCTTTCACTCGAGACGCATTTCCTCTTCCATCCTTGAGCTCATATTTCGTTGAGAATTCTGGACTGGCGGCGTCGTTGGTTCCAATGCAGCCACCGCTTGATGCCGAGCAGCCCATGTAGCGGCGGGCAGCGGCTGGCGCCTTTGGCGCGTGCTTCGCGTGCGTGTGCGCGCGCTCCGGGCAGGCCACGACGACGAGCCTGCGCTGCGCCCAGTCCGGCGCCCCAAGCTCGGCCTGCGCCCGACTCTCTCTCACTGGCTCCAAAGATAATCGCCCACAATTCCTATCCATTCCTAGATTATATTTATATATATCTCTCTATTTCTACTCAATATTGACACTTTGCATTATTTTTGCTGAAAAAATTTCTACCCGAGAGGAAGACAACGAAAGAATTGATGAACAACAGGAACCATCCCGGCAATAAATGGGCAAACCAACTCGCTACGATCTGAGCTCGGTGCTGCTCGGCGACGAGCTCGGCCAGATAAAGCTCATCCAGTTGGACCCGCGCTACGATGCCGACCCTGGCCCGGCCGAGCACGCCAAGGGGCCCGACTATTGGGACAATCTGTCCGAGGCGCCCACGGAGGGCGGCCAGACCACGGCGACCAGGTCGCTGAATCGCCAGCAGCGCTCGCTCAGGAACCGTATTGTGAGGGTCCACGATCGTTGCCTGCAGAGGGAGCCGGCCGCGTCGCGCGCAATCACAAACATCAGACCGATCGAGGGAATTCACGAGAGCAACCTGGACACCACCGACCGAGCCAACAATCTGTTCCTGATCACGAACAAGGTCGGCCAACTGTTTGTGTGCGACACCAACTCCATCCGACAGAGGCTCAGATATTGCACCCACTATCCGGATTTGGGCGGCGATGGCTGCGGCGGCGGCTACGGCGGCGGCTACGGCGGCGACGGTAGCGGCGGCGGCGGCGGCGGCGGCGATACCCAGGATGAGCGACCCGAGATGGCGCCCATCCTGTCGCCGATCTATTACAACATGAATAGCAGGGTTTCGGTTTGCGGCGGCCAGCCCATCAATCAGACGGGCATTCTGGTGGTCTATTTGAACGGCGACATCCAGCACATCAACATCCCGCAGGACACGCTACAGGCGTCGCTCCGGATCAAGCGGAAAGCCATCCGAACGCTGGGCCTCGGCTACAATAGCGACGCCCGGGCCGTCCACTGGCGCATCGACGGCTCGAACGGAATCTGCTACTTCGACACGGAGGCCTCGTCGGCGCACCTGAACGAGAACGACCCGCTCACCGACCTGGTGCTGGCCAGTCCAACGCACCGGATCAGCAGGAAGCACTGCGAACAAGCGCAACAGAGCCAGTACAGCCAGTCGCCGTGCATTAAGTCGCGCAAGCTCAACGAGCAGGGCCGACTAATTCCAACGCATGTGATAAATATGATTAGCTCGCGGGCCGACCAGCGGGGCGCGCAGGGCGTCAGCCGGAACTGTCGCTGGAGCTCGATTGCGTCGCTGAACTTGATCTACCGGAAGTTGGCCCTCTACGACCTGATCGGCTCGTCCGAGGCCGACTTCGCGCGCGGCCAGCGGCAGCCCGAATACGAGGTGACCAATTTCAAGCTCAACGACAATCGGCTCGCGCTGGGCGGCCGGCGCTACACGTTGCGCGTCTACGATGTTCAAACGCAGAAGCCCATCTACAACTGTCGCACGGGGCCGGGCGGGCAGCCGCTCGTGTGCCCCGCCAAGGGCGAGCCCTGCATGAGCGGCGACGTCGACTGGCTGGGCGGCAACAAGACCACCAGGCGCACGCCCCACATGCTGGCCATCTGTTCGGGCGTCGACTCGATCGTGAACGTGTACGATCTTCGCTCGCCGAAGCCGGCCTTCCACATCGATCTCACGCAGGAGACCGAGACCAGGTGGCAACCCTATCGGAATCATCCGCGCGGTTGCATGTTTACGCGCATCTGCGCCTCCGGCGCGCCCTACTCGACGGCGGTGCCCTCGCAGCAGCTCGCGCTCGGCTCCACCAACGGACAGGTGCACCTGATAGATCTGCGATTTGTGGCCAAATCCTACCGGCCGCTCGGCATGTTGTCCGGCTTCTGTGGCGGCTCGGTGCGCGAGCTCCGCTTCGTGTCCGAGTCGTTCGATACGAGCAAGATGATCAGCTGCGCAACAGATCGCTTCGTGCGCATCCACAAGATTCACACCTCGTTCACGTCGGTGGTATCGCAAAAGTTGGCCACCGAGGTGTTTCTGGGCACCCGGCCCACCTGCATTCAGCCAGTTTGCGACGAGATCACCCAAAGCTATCTCACAAGTATCAGCAGCAGCTCCGACTCGGACCTGTCCAGATCCGAGTCGGGCAGCTGGTCGATGCTATGATGCTGCTGCTGCTGCTGCTGCTGCCTCCTCCTACTCCATGTGCAATACGATAAAATATATATTTTATAAAAGAGATGTACCATATTTTCGCAAACACGCGGACACCTTTTGACATTCGCTCCGGAGCGCAATTGATTTTTTAAATTTTTGCAAAATAAGCTCTTGCGGTTGAACTTATATTAGGGACACATGATGATGATGATGATGATGATGATGGATTAACAATTAGGCTAAGTTCATTATTTACACTTGCTTATTATAACTTGAGGGGTATAGTTTTCCTCCTTCATGGTGGCGATCCCGCTCTCGAAAACAGTCCTCCCAGTTTGTGGTGTCATCCGACAACAAGCTGGCGGGCACGCCCAGATAGATAACAACGGTAACAACAATCTTGTCTAGCCGATCAGATTTCATGATTGTAGCTGTCAAAATGATTCCTCTTTCCTTGGATTACAATTGACAATCGCATTGCCAACTCGATATCGACGTCGAAATGATGATGATGATGATGATCACTAATCGGCTGGCACTTGTAAAAAGTCCCAGTCTGATGAGTGAATGATGCTGGTGGTGGTGGTTTATGCTGAAGATTTTTGGTCGGTTTGAGGTTCAAATGATGTCCACTGTTGTGTTTCACTTCGACTGTCTATCGAATGGAAGCCTGATAAAAATGCCTAGACAAACAAACATGGTTTTTTCCTTTAAATACATTCTTATCGAATCATGAAAAATCATTTCATTCTTTTCTTTTTGTTCCCCTAAATTGCGATGATCTCTCTCTCTCTCTCTATTTAAAAACTAACTCAACGATCCATGGAATTGAAATTCTCGTTCGTGTATGAGAATCCCTTGAATTCTTCTTGGTTGATCCCTTTAAGTACCTCCGGATTGACTGGAGTCAGTATTGGCTCCTCTTTGAGAAAATCTATGTCAAAATTGCTAACATCACGGGCGTTTTTCTATAATTTAGGTGATCGATTAATGTTGTTGCTGTTGTTGTTAGCAATTATTGTTTGTGCTAGTTTATAGCGAGTGGATGGAAAGTTAACCCAGTTGAACACTTACAATCTTTGGTTTGAATGGGGGCTTGACTTTCTTGGCCTCGAGAGCTACCCAATCAATCTCCTTGAAGAATGGATGGTCGAGAATTGCTTGCTCACCGCCTTGACTAGATACACAACCTAGGCGCCTGTTTACATTCTTGGTCATGAACTGCGCGACATTTGATCGGTATAGTAGGTGTTCAAATATTTGTCTTTGTTAGAGCGTTGGTTGGGTTTGCTTTGTTGTTCAGCTGGTGATTTGGTTCAACACTTACCCCTCTAAGGATGGAAACGGCTTCACGGCTTAGCCAGACCGGGTAAAGAACATCTTCGTGCAGGATCGCCTCAAAAAGGTCGTCCTCATTCTCGGCCTCGAATGGAGGTTGACCTGATGACCAGATGGTGTGCGTGGGGACAAATTTAATTCAGTATATTGCGATACACAGATAGATCAACAGAATCTCGGCTCAAGATAGAGCAACCCTTACTTACCTGCCATCATCTCGTACATTAGCACTCCAAGTGCCCACCAATCAACCGAGGGCCCATATTCGAGCTCCTGCAATACCTCTGGACTTATGTAATCGGGGGTGCCGCAGAAGGTGGTGGTGGTTGCGCCACCCAAAATGCCCTCCTTACACATACCAAAGTCGGCTATCTTACAATGGCCCTCACAGTCTAATAATATATTATCTAATTTGAGATCTCTGTAAATAACACCCTGCCTATGGAGAAACATTAGCGCTAACGTAACCTCGGCAGCATAGAACCTTGCCCTGGCCTCCTCGAATTTCCTCGACTTTTGGATCTGAAACATTAGGTCGCCGCCGTTGACGTATTCCATAACAAAGAATAGCCTATCTGCGGTCTGAAAGCAACAATACAACGCGGTGAGAAAGGGATGCTTTGCGGCCAGGGCCAGGATTCGCTTCTCTGTCATTGTGCACTCAACATCGTCGTCCTGAATGATGACATCCTTTTTCAGTATCTTGATTGCAAACACATCGTCGGTCTCCTTTAGCTCGGCCAATATCACAACACCAAACGAGCCCTTGCCGATGACTTTGATGAAATTAAAATTATCTGGTGTAAATTTGCGATGCTGCATCTGCTGGTGCTGCTGGTGCGCCGGATCGAATGGTTGACCAGCAAAATAGCCGGCGCCCGGCGATCTACTGATGGGCATGATTCCAGCATACGAGGATTCTATCTGAGGCGTTAGGGGTGTCATCGGTTGATACTGCTGCTGCTGCTGCTGTTGGATTCTCAAATTTTTCGATAGAGACTCCTCGAGGGATTGATTCTGATTATTGTTCTGCTTGTAGGAGGCTCGCTTTGAATCGCGCATCGTGAGCCGATGCAAGGCTGAGGCAAAATTAGAGGATAACGATTTCTGTTGCTGCTGCTGTTGCTGCTGTTGGGCCGTCTCTAAATTGGTATAATGTTGTCCATAGCGGCCGCTGGCCACCGGCACCGAGTCCAAATCGACAACCATCCTGCCGGCCGAGCCGGCGCCGTCCGGCGACGAAGTCGATGACGACGCCGCAGACTGTTGCTTGATCCGGGTCTCGTGGTTGATCCGATCGCTGGTTTTGCCAATCGCGAGCAGAGTCTCGGCCAGTTGCTTCTGATCGACGCCGCAATTGTTTGGCACATTCTTTTGACACTTGTAATGGATGCTCATCCCGCAGTGCTCCTGAACGCAAAATAAACCCTGCTTATATAGGCCATAGATCAACGAACCACAGTGGGCGCAAAAGGTTGGTTTCTTAAAAAAATATTCCTTAAATGTGTGCGGTATGTTCATACCGAATCGGCTCGATCCGGTTGCTTGAGCAACAAGCGAATCACCCTCTCGGACATCCTTGTTGCCCGGGCACCTCGTCACCACCAGCTCGTGGCAGCGCTTGTGCAACACCAGCGTGCACACCTGGCACTGGTAGCCCTGCTTGCCCAGGCCCCAGATGAAATCCTTGCAGTGCGAGCAAAAGGTGGGCTGCTTGAAGATGGCCGCCATAAATCTATGATCGTTAACTATGTGGACACGGCGCCTAACTGCGCCCCGTCTCTTGTTCAACAGGCCATGCCTTTCGGTGAACTCGCGCGCAATTATATTGGATGCTTGCGGTAGCAGTTGCTGCTGTGAGCCGCCCGAAATCGAGGCTGTTGCTGACGACGGTGATTGTTGCTGTTGCTGGTTAGCACCACCAGCCGCGACGGTGCTTATTGAGCCAGTGGCGCTGACCGATCCGCTGCCCGATCTGGTCGCGGCCGACGACGACGACGACGAGCCGGACAGGGAGACGCTCGCCGATAGGCTCTGCTGAGCCGACGGCTGCTGCTGCTGCTGCTGCTGATTTGGATCCATGATTTGGCTGCTCTCGCTGGCTAGATAGATTTGTTCAATTCTGTTTAGCGAGCTCTTCTTCTACGAAGATCTATATATATATATATATAAATATCTGTATATATTGATAATTATAAGTACTTGTGTGTTCCCTTGTAGAAACAGCCTAGCAGTCTCTTTTGTTCGCTTCAGTTCGGTTCAGTTCAGTTCAGTTCAGTTCGATTCAGTTCAATTCGATTTGTTGTCTTGTTTATAATTTAGCAACAGCGATAATAATGTATAATAATTGGCTGATGATAGCAATGGTAACAATAGTGGTAATCCTTTGCTTGTCATTGCTCATCAATTGTAGTCTGCGGCGGCGGCGGCGGCTACGGCTGCGGCTCATCTCGACTCTGAATCCATTCTGAAGCGTCTGACATTTTGGGCCAGCCAGCCAGCAGCTCTCTCATCATCCAATTCCGACGACACCAGCCCCGAATCTTGTCCGGTTACTTAGGCTACAGCACATACAACACGCTTAAATTAGGCCCAAAATTCTACTTCTTCTATTCGGTGGTTGCACACGATTGAACCCAATTCAAATCAATAGCTGCGGCTCAGTGCGCGCATAAATACGTAAACACACAGCTGCGGTGATAATAGTTTCCGAGTTTGTCAATTTTGATTAGCGCAATTTTGCGCAATTATTGGAATATTGTTTCGCTTTTCGTTCAACAAAGCGGTAGTCAGCATCGATGGTCTAGAATGGTTTTGGCGGCCGAAGCCGCTAGCGTCGTTTAGTCGATGAAAAACTAAATCGAACAGCCTCTTGCTGCTTCAAGCTGCCGGCCCGATGAGTAACCGTCTGCCGCTGACGACGACAACAATAACACAAGACGACGATCGAATCTCAGGGCGCAACTGATGGCCTTGCTGGCGGCCTCATAGCCGTATGTCTGTCTATGGTGGTGGACGCGCTGCACTAAACTTGAGATTCCTCTTTCTCTTCTATCATAACTTGACGACGTCCACGACGGCTGGCCTCTAGATGCTCCCGGGGCAAGCTTAAGTTGTGCAAGTATTACAACAACAACAACAACAACAACACCAGCAGCGGCAGCAACACCAACAAGAGCACCAACAACTACTTCTACAACTATTATTATTATTATTATTATTATTATTACTATTATTATTGTTGTTATTATTGCTTATATATTTGTTTTGTCTATTTTTGCGCGTTAGTGTTGTTCCTCTGTGACGAAGGCTTTAGTTCTATTCGTTCGTTCGTTCGCTCTTTCTCTCTTTCTATCGCTGTCGCTGTCGCCCAATTCGCGCTGCTCACCAGTCAGCCAGCCAGCCAGTCAGTCAGTCAGCCAGTCAGTCAGCCAGCCTAGCTAGCTATCCAGCCAGCCAGCCAGCCAGCCAGCCAGCAGTAGCAGCCAAGTTCCCCTCAGTCCTGTGGGCGCGTTGCTGCTTTTCCCGCCGCCGCCGCTGCTTCATGCGCAAAATTGCCAACCGAACGCTCCTCTCTCAACTCGAACGAAATGGAGCGAATTCGCTCGTTCGTTTCTAAACTCCCTGGTCGTCGTCGTCGTCGTCGTTAGTAGTGCACAGTGCTGCTGCTGCTGCCGCCGCCGCCGCTGCGACTAGTGTATGCCTCTCTTTGGGCCAGCAAGCTGGCTAGCTAGCTAGCTCGATAGCTGGCTGGCTGGCTGGCTGGCTGCTGCTGCTGGCATTCGAGCCCGAGCCCGCTATTCGCGCAATGCTTTACAATGGCGCGCCGAGCCCCTAGTGCACCAATTTCGCCCGACGCTGCACAGCACAGCAGCGCGCGCACAACTGCAGAGAGTAAGCACAGCCAGCCGCCGCCGCCGCCGCGCACTGAAGCGGAGGCCTGGCCAACCGAGCCAGCAGCAGCCAGGTTGGCCCAGCTCGCGAGTCTCTGTGTGTGTGTGTTTATATACGCGCGGCGCGCGCGCGCGAGCGCGAAACCGAGCGCCCCCTCGCGCGCCCTCTCTGCATGCCAGAAGGTAGCGCCGAGCTTGGCTGCAGCAGAGCGTGTGCTGCTCGCGCGCACTCTCACACGGCGGGGCGGCCGCCGGCCCTGGCAGCCAGGGGCCAGGCGCAGCCCGGAACGGAGTGCCGCCCGCCAGTGCAGCAACCCTTAGCTAACGGGCGGCCCAGGTGGAGCCCGCTGAACCCACAGCCGCCGCCGCCGCCGCCGCCGCTGCGAGATGGGAGGAATACAACAGGGCGCTAATATATTGTCGCGGCCTGAAACTGGCAGACTCGGCCGGCCGGCCGGCCAGCCGGTCGCTATATTCAGAGGACTCGCCCGATGCAAGGCGGCGACGCGCTTTCAGTGACGCTCCTCACTCCACCCGTCCGTCTGTCTGTCTGTCATGTAGCCAAGGCCGCCGCCGCCGCCTCTGCCGCGAGCAGTGCATTATGCGCCCGGCCAGCGAGCTGACCAGCTCCTGCTCTGAGCAGAGGCGGCCGGCCGGCTGGCTGCGAATTCAAACAGGCGGCGCACCAGCTGACTGATATCTCGCGGCTGACATCTTGCGCCGATCGGCCGGCAGCCGATCGGCCGGCCCGCCCGCCCAGCTGGAAATCGGCCTCGGACAGATAAGACAAACGCGCTGCGGGCAACAATGAGCGCCGCCCGAGCGGGCCCGAAGAGATGCCCTCGGTCGCGCTCGATGGGCGCCCGAACAGTTCCAAGCAAGCCCCTTAAGCTCCCATTCTGAGGCACCGGCGGCGGCGGCGGCGGCGGCGGCGCTGCTTGCCGAATCGGCAAATTATTCAATTAAAAGTTGGTCGACCCCGTTTCTCGACGCGACCCCCAAGCCCGGACTGCTCAGGCTGGCGCCCAAGCCCAAGCCAATCAGGCGCCCCGAATTGCACGCCGCTCGCCGGCGACGAGAGGAGCCGTCCGCCAGCCACCATTCAGCCGGTTGCTACTCTCTCGCTCTTCGGCTGGCCGGGCTCGAACAAGCTCGCCGATTTATATACAAATAAAGGGGCCGCCGCCGCTGCTCGTCGGATAATCTCTAGTTTAGATTGGCGCCAAGCATCACTGAACTCGCGCGAGCTCGCAGAGCTTTTGTGGGCCCAAAAATCTATTCACATCCAATTTCGTTTGATTGGATTCAATTTGGGCGCCTTCTGGAGCTGCCAGCTCGGGCGCGATCGCTCGCTGGCTGGCTTTCGAGTCGCGCGCCCAGGGGCCTCGATCGGCCCAAGCCCAAGCCCAAGCCCAAGCTCGAGCGCAAGCCCAGGCGCTAGCCCGAGCCCGAGCCCGAGCCCGAGCCCAAGCTGGCTGGCTGGCTGGCTGGCTCCATTATTAGGGAGGAGCCAGCCAGGCCGAGGCGACGCTTTTCCCGCTTGGCAGCCGAGTTTCGACGATGGCGCCGCCGCCGCTACTTAAGACGACGACGACGACGACTCGCAGGCCGGCCGCTTTAAGCGATCTTATCGGGGCCGCCCAGATCGCGATCAGCATCTCAAATCGATGCAGATATTCTTCCTCTTATTTTGCTGATGCCGCTGCTGGCGCTGCGTTTGCCTGTCGCGCAAGCTAGATAGAGAGAGAGAGCCCTCCTTGAGGACCTCGCGCTCGCGTCGACAAGTATTGAGTTTCGGCACTCGGACAAAAGCAGCAGCCGCCCGCGGACTCCCACGCAAGCGCACGCATTTTTCTTGCCACTGCCGCCGCCGCCGCCGCCGCCGCCGCCGCCGCCGCCGCAGCCAAGTGTGTGTGTTTGTGTACAAAGACCACCGAGCGGCGAGAACATAGAAACTCGGATCACGCTCGGCGGCGACGGCGGCGCCGCCTAATCGGCTCGGCCGGGCCCGAAGATGGCCAACTGAGCGGCGCCTGTGTCATGTCGATGTCGCCCGAGCAGCCGCCGCCGCCGCCGCCGATGCAGATAAATGTTTTCTCCTGCAAACAAGCCGCCAGTTGGGGGCCGGCTGCGTCTCCTTGCCGTCGTCGTCGTCGTCGCCGCCGCCGCCGCCGGGAGACACAACTCGCTGGGTCCAGTTGGTGTTGAATAACAAGCACAAGCCAGTTGGTTGCTTCGGGCCGCAACCTTGGTTCGGCCAGCTCGGCCGAGTGTCGTCTGGCGGCAAGTGGCGCCGCCGCCGCCGCCGCCGCCGTCGCCGACATTCAAGATGGCCGGTCGGCGGGCCGAGCGCGCTTGGGCTCGCCCTTGCGCCTGGGCCAGCTGATTCATTTCGATTCAATTTGTGTCCGCTGGCCTGAATTCTCTGAGGCCTTGTTGGCGGCCTAAATCAAATGTTCGCCGGCCTAAACTGCGCCGCCGCTGCCACTGCCGCCGCTGTGCCGCTACTGCTGCTGCTGCCAGTGCCACTGCCGCCGCTGCTGCTGCTTCTGCCAGGCCCAAACTATGCCGCCAGCAGAGCGCGAGCGGCAAGTTTTTGCCCGGGCTCTCTGTCAGCTCCAGGCCTTAAGCGCGCGCGCGCCCGTCCAAATCAGCGGCCAGCCAGCCAGCCAGCCAGCCAGTCAGCCAGCCAGCTTGCAGTCAGCCGTCTGGGCTCACAAGCGAGAGCCGCCGCCGCTGCCGCCGCCGCTGGATGCTGATACTGGCGCCAGGCAGCCTTGGTGTTTGAGCCAGAGTCGGCTCGACTCCGCTAAGGCCTTCCTGGCGCAGCCTCCTTGTCCCAGGTCCGGGCCCAGCTCAAACACACACACACACACACAGAGCTGGCCCGCCGAGGACACTGGGCGGCCCCCAGCCCACTCTCGGTGGGCTTTTTATATGCCCGGCCGCTGGACTTAATCTTTTCGCACGACTCGCTCGACGGTAGCTCGGCAAGACCAAATTGGACATCGATGAAGATAGATAGGGGAGTGTCTGTTCGGTGCGGTGCGCGTTGCGTTGCGTTGCGTTGCGTTGCGTTGCGTTGCGTTTCGGATTTGGATTTGGATCAGGCGCCCGCTCGAGGGGGCGTCTCCATCCAAAGTAAGCGGCCCAAATCTTGGAGGCTGACTTTCGATATCGAGCGAGCGGACGAGCTAGCTAGCTGGCGAACTAGCGGGCGGCCTGCTGCTGGGCGCGCGCCACCTGCTCGCCAGTCAGCTGGCCGGCCTCACAAGTGCGTCGCTAGTCTCTGTGTGTGTGTGTGTGTGTTTGCGCGGGCGCGCGTGTCTCTTGAGGCTGCGCCAATTGAGTCGGCCGGCCGGCCGGCCCCGAGCGGACTGCCCCTCAGCCGGCCGCACTTGGGCCCGCGCTGATTAATTAAGAATTTCAACCCGATTAATATGAGACCGCCGCTTCGTGGGCCATTCGAGGCCGGCTTGACCTGCTGGTGGCTTGTCGGCCGGCCGCATTGACAGAGTTAGCTGGCCGGCTGGAGCGCAAGCCATTGTTAATGGAGTGATTCAATTATTCATTCAGTGCGCTGCTCATTCACCTTCAAGCGCGCGCCACTCAATCTATCTCTCTTGCGTTGTGTGTGTGCGCCTCCCTCCCTCCCTCTTTGGCTTGCTCGCGCCTTTCTAGTCGGTCGGTCGGCCGGCCGGCCCGCAGCATATGGGCCCCCCTTCCGCATCCGGCCCGGGCTGGCTGGCCGTCGAGTGTGTGTGTGTGTGTGTGTGTGTGTGTAGCCATTATTGCGCGGACAGGCGCGCATCCAGTCGCTGCTGGCAGATTAAGCGACGACAGGCTCTCGTCTTTCTCTCAAGCGGCGGCGGCGGCACGTTCTTGGACACGGGCCGGCGCCGGCTGCTGCCGGTGCCCAGGCTCGATCCAACCCTCTCGGCATCCTTTCATTGAATGCTAATGGAGTGAGATTGAGTTCGGGCGGCATTTTAGCTGCCTGCACCGGGGTCGGTTTGGCTTGCGAGGCGACGCGGCGATGCTATCTGCCGAGACGAGGCGAGACGAGGCGAGATGAGATGAGAGAAGCGGAGATGAGAAGAGCGGAGAAGAGAAGGGAAGAGATGGGATGGGATGGGATGGGAAGGGAGACAATCCGAGCGGAGCTCGCCTCCATTTGCGGGCCAACGAAGCTCATAGAGAGTCGCCACCAAGTGAGCCGGCGCAGTGCGATGATTGAGCGAGCAGGAAGAGAAATGGGCCCACCGACTGACTAACCGAATGCGCCCAAGGTCTCTTCATCGTCGTCGTCGTCATTATTATTATTATTATTATTATTATTATTATTATTATTATTATTATCATAAAGGCGGCCATCTACTGTTGCTCGAGTGTCTTTTCTTCTCGGGCCAGCCGGCGAATCAGGCAGCATCCTGTGTGCCCCTTCCCGAGCGCCAATTAGTGCGATGGTCTCCGCGATGGAGAGACCGAAAGAAGGTACACACACACACACACAAGATGCAGCGGCACCAGTAATGTGCTTGGCGGGCACAAAATAAAACAAAATAGAATAAAATAAAATAAAATAAAATAAGCTGCCTGCCGAGACTCCGAAGGCCGGCCTTTCGGGCGCCCGTTTCGGTGGCGGCTGCTGCTGCTCTTGCTCACCTGATCCAGCGCGGTGCGGGCGCTCCAGTGGAGTTGATTTCTGTGCGGCTGTGGATGAAAAGCGAAAGCGAAAGAGAGAGGCAGATGGAGATGAAGAAGAAGGAGGAGGAGGCGGCGGAGGAGAAGTCAATGGCATATGGCGTGATCTCTCTGCTGATGTAGGCACGCGCGCCATCGACAGACGACCGCACTAACATTCACTTGTCTCGGGGAGCCCAGGCAGCGGCGGCGGCGGCGGTGGAAGCAGTTGCAGCAGAGATCTAGCAGAAAGAGGCTCGGCGGCGGCGGCGGCATTACGGTTCGCCGGCGGTAACTCGATTTTCGTGTAGTTGTTGTTGTTGTTGTTGTTGTTGTTGCCATGAAGGGCGGCCAACTAACTTGAGTACATTCGTGTGCGTGCCAGCGTTTAAATGATGTTTTGTCAACAATACTCTGCACCGGCCCGAACTGGGATGGCAAAAGCAGCGGCAAAGGCAACCGAGCAACAGCGAGAGCAACAGCGACGGCGCCGCTGCCAAATAGCGAAGCCAACGAGGGCAAGCGTGAACTCTCAAGCCGGCCCGGCCCGGCCCATCTAGAGATCACCAATAGAGCAATCGCTTTCGCTCGATTTCACCCCTACCTTTCAATCATTTAAGTTGACTGGCTCGCTTTGCTTCGAGGCCTTGCCGCTCGCTCGTGGGCCCATATTGCGCGCGCGCGCGCGCCAACTTACTTAGCTAACAAGCTAATGGATTGGCCTCGACGACGGCTTCAACTCGGCGGCGACGGCGGCGGCGAAGTTGGAGACGAGGCTAAAGACGGCGCTCAGGATCACCAATTTATCGCGGCGGCGGCGGCCTCTACAAGTCGGCCTCTGAAGACTCGCAAGACTGAGAGTATTTAAGCCAAGTGCGCTGAAAGGCGCATTGTTATCAGTTGTGCTCGCGGGCTCATGATGGTGCCATAAAAGCCTGAACTCGCATCGATCTCTTCACAAACGAATGACAACTGGAACCGTTCGATGGATCCTCGCAGTGCGCCATCGCGAGGCGACTTGACGTTGGCGCCTCATTCGGCAGGCGTACGCCAGGCAGGTAATTGTGCGGCCAGCCTTGGCGGGCGGTGAAAAGTCGTCAACAGTAAATGGTGTTGTTATTGAAAACAGTCTCGGGCCGGCTCCATGCAAGCCAGCCAGCCAGCCAGCCAGCCAGCCGGCCGGCTAGACAGACAGAGTTGGTTGGGCCGCCAAAGAGGAAGCAATGGAGCTTAATCTTCGTCTTGATCGGCGCCAATCGCGATGGCCTCGGCAGCGCACAGACAGCCAGACTAACCGACCGACCGACCGACCGACTGCTTCATGAATTGACTCCACTAGCTGGATGGTGTTGAATTGCACCCCGGAGGTGATGTTGGCCGCCGCCGCCGCCGCCGCCGCCGCGCGCTGCTGGGATTTGTTCGCAGCTCGGCGAATGGGCGCGCTTCGTTACGGCATTGGGAGCGCAACACCTTCGCCGCGGCGCCGGCGTCTCTACTGCACCGCCAAGCCAACAAAGCCAGCCAGCGAGCCGAGCCGAGCCGAGCCGAGCCGAGCCGAGCCGAGCCGAGCCGCCTGTGCGCTTTGCTGGCCCGGCTAGCGGCGCCTGCCGCCTGCCCGCCTTCACTTTATGCCGCCCTTACTGATGCTGCCCCTGCTTCTGCCGCCGCTGCGGCGGCAGCTTCTGCTGCTGCTGCTACGGCTACGGCTACTGGCTGCTTTTGTTGTTGTTGTTGATGGCGGCGGCGGCGGCGGCGGCGGCGGTGGTTTCGTCGGTTGCTGGCAACATGCAAAGAAAAGCTTCACTTGATGACAACTTTGATGCCCGAAACACACACACACACACTCACTCACACCACAAATCCTGCCTATTAACTAACAAGTATCCAATTGACAATCATCTCTCGTCAAAAGTATTACCGCTGTCAGCAATTGTCATTAACCGTTTTAGTGTTGGTGCTGTAGTTTAGCCATAATGTATTTATTCAGGTAGCGAAGCGCCAATCGCCAGCCAAGACAAAGCAGCAGCAATAACAACAACAACAGCAACAACAACAACAACAACAACAACAACAAGCAACAACAACGACCAGAACAACAACAACAACAAAACCGAAACAAACAAAGCAGAGCAAAACAAACACCGCCTCAAACCATAGTTGAGCTAGAACTCGACTGGACAGGACGGAACGGGCCATCATCTATCCTGGCCGGCCATTTAATTAGGCCATCATTCGATCTACAAGTTAACGACTCATGGATGATAGCGGCACAGCTGTGGTTGTTTTATTGCGCACCCTTTTGGCCATTAAAGGGATAGTATTATGCACTTAGATTCCCGTCCAATGAGGCCAGATGATATGGATATAACTCTGTCAGCTGACAACCATCTTATGTGTACGATACCAGCATCATCTAGTTGTAAGAATCACCTGCTGTCATTATTAGTATTAGTATTAGTATTATTACTAGTGCCATCACACTGACATCAGGCTGTCATCGTCGTTAAAATTGTGCCCCTATTGTTGCTGCATTCGAAGAGAGCATTGTGAGAGAGAGAGAGAGAGAGAGAGCGAGAGAGAGAGAGAAGTGAGCACTGATCCGATTCAATCATGGTTCAAAACACTATGCATCAACGGCCAAAAGTCAGCTCGAAAATGAAGAATTCACCAGTGAACAACAATATGTCCGTCCAGAAAGAGGATATACCAGAGGAACAACATCCTCAACAACAACAGAAACAGCCACAACAACCACAGCAGCAAGACCAGAGAGTCTTCTTTCAGCTAACCGGTCACAAGGAATGCTTTAAGACCGGCACAAGAGCGAACACTATATTGAAAAAGGCGACAGGCAATGAAGAGAGCTGCCTGCGGGAGCTCATGGACGATAGTCTATCAAAGTTTGTGCCCAGATTAATCGGAACGGTGGACGTCAACGGCCAACGATACCTTGAGATGGAGGATTTGCTGTTCAATTTTGAGAATGCGTCCGTGATGGATGTCAAAATGGGATCCAGGACGTACAGGGAGGAGGAGTTGAATATTGCGGCCAGGGAGGAGAAGCTGCGCCGCGACATGTACGAGAAGATGATTGAAATTGACAAAAGCGAGCCCACCGACCAGGAGAGGCAATTGAAAGCAATCACGAAGCCCAGATATATGGTCTGGCGCGAGACCATAAGCTCCACTTCAAGTTTGGGCTTTCGAATCGAGGGGATGCGCTTCGAGGATGGCTCCATCGATAAGGGATTCAAGACCATGAAAAATGAGCAACAAATTGAGCAGGCGATAGCGCGCTACGCTCGCTTGGATCGGATAAAATTGAAGTATCTCAAACGATTACATGATCTCAGGGAGGCATTGATGAAATCAAAATTCTTCTCCACTCATGAAGTCATTGGAAGCTCGTTGCTGTTCATTCACAACGACACTGACGCTAATATCTGGCTGATTGATTTCGCTAAAACCGACACATTGCCAGCCAATACCATGGTAACTCACCGCAAGAAATGGGAACTCGGCAACCACGAGGACGGTTACTTGGTTGGCATTGAAAATCTCATTCGCATTTTCGAACAATTAATCTCACGTACAAACGATCTTAGAGCCACCGAGTCTGCGGCAACCCTAGAGGGTCAGCAGCAGCAGCAACAACAACAACAACAACAGCCGCCGCCGCCCATCAGCCAGGGCCGGCGCCCAATCAAGCCCCAGATGTCCAGGTTGACCTGCCTGGCGTATGGTCGCTAGGGTGGCGCGAGCGACGGAATCAGCCCAGTCGGGGCTCTAACAAGTCATACAATTAGAAACAAACCGCACCAATAGGGGCGCAAATCGCCTTATTTTTCTACCTGTGCCTGTCTGCCAGTCGCCTGTCAGTAAGCCTAGCTCTTGGCGCGCCAAGGCCGATAAATAAATCACTGCTTGAGCCCACTGGGACAAGATTGTTGATCTCTCTATTCGTTACTTCTCACGAGCGGCGGACCTCTTTGCCTGACCTCGAATACTTAATTGAAGTGATTCTCATCGTCATTATCAGTTCATGCGCATTGTTGGTGATCCTCCTCTGCTCGCCACTTTGCTTTTCATTCTTCATCTCCAGCTCAAATCGTTGGTCTACTCTGGTCTGGCAGAAAATCAAAACCATATGATTTATACGGTAAATTGTTCCTTGATTTTGGTCGAGTAAAAACTGGGATATCGTTACTTGAGCTCTCCAGATTTGTTGCCTAGACAGCGCAATATTCAAACGATTGCGAGATGATTACCCAGAAATCCTCTCCAAGAGGCACGCAACAGATTATCGAACAACGAACGAGACTAGCAAGGCGAGTCTCGCGTTAACTCATTCATGATTTAGCTTTTCAGTTGGCCGTGCAAAGGCATTCAATAAAAACCACCCATCTTGATGGATGGTTTTTACATACGTGATACATTTTCATAAACATCTCCAGATTGTTTATGGCACGAAGCAATGTGACACTCTACAATAACAAAGTAGTCTTCCAGTGAACTTGCATTTTTGCAACTGTCTTTCATCTTGGAGCATTGAATTGGGTCGTATCGCCACACCACACAAGACGTCATGAATCAAGCGAGGCTTGATTTTAACTGCACCAGTTTATTTATAATTGCAGCAACGAAATTGAAGAGACCACGAGTTTGGTCGCACGAGAAGACGCACCCAAGTCGGCCGGCCAGTGGCCAGTGGCCAGTGGTTTCAAGCAACTTACCAGCCGCAATTAGTGGCTATTCCAAGCGGCGTCCATAGCCAAAACCATGGCCAACTCGGGGCCAGCAGCTTCGGCAGCTGCAAGAGGCCAGCAGCGGCCATGATCCATCATCCAAACCAAACTCATAAAGGCCAGTTGCTGCCCGTTATTGTCGTCGTGTTTACATGGTGATGGGTCACGACGACATCTAGGGCTGCCTTGCTAGGCCGAAGCATCCAACAGTCTGCTCCCATTGCAAGGGCTTCATTTGGGGCATCGGCAAGCAGGGCTACAAGTGCAAGACTCGCGCACTGGTCCTACACAAGCGCTGCCACGAGTCGGTTAAATTAAAACCAGATGCCAAGACAGCGAGGCCACTCTTGCTGCTTCAAGAGAGGCTGCAATTGCCACCCAAACGCTTGGCCCAGATTCAAGTTATGGATTCGAGGATCACTCCTTCAAGAGACCAACCGCGCCTGTGCCCATTGTGGCACAGGCGCTCTACGGCCTGTATAAGCAGGATTTATCGTGCTCACAAGAGCGGTGTAAAATGAGCACCCATCGCAAGTGCAAAAGGAGTGTGGCCAATAAATTGCGCGGCCCCGGCGATACTTTTATGAGTGCCAATAAATACGAATTGAACGCGGCGGTCGTAAGACGAAGGAATCTGTCGCACCATAACTCCATCGAACGATCTGTCTCCTCTCGGTGACTTATACATTGACTGTAACTTAATTGGTCTCGTCTAAACGTCGTACCGAATCAGAAGCAGCTGCAGCCCCTTCGTGGTCGGTCCCAACTTTAAACCCCAAATGTCTCTCGATTCGATTCAGATTTGTGTGGCGTCCATGCCGTCGTGCTATAGCAGAACGCGCAATAGAAGCGCGTGCAGCCCCAAGTACAGCATTCTGTGCAGCATGTAAATAATAGTGCCGCTGGTGAGCCTAGGCTTGAGGAGGGCGGCGATAGGGAGCGGGAAAAAATGGCGCCGCATGGCCCCATTTCGAGCTGGCTGTTTACTTCGCCTAGCAACTTGTTCTTCGGGCTTCCGAGAGTCAAAAATGGTGAAAGTTTTCCACAATCCTCGCCTAACATCCTCAAAAGTATTGGTCTCTCTATTTCTAACATCTGTGATCATCCTGTGCCAGCTACTCCTGTTCCATTATTATTATAGATTTATCTCGGACGGCGCCGAAGACCTCTGGCGAAACTCTAAATATCCATTGGAATCGGTATTCTGTCAATTCAATCGATTGGGGCACATTCATGAGCTTGCGCGAAATTCCGACGTAGATTTGGTTCTAATAGATCCTGATGTGGTCAAGTCAAACGATAGTCTAAAGCGAGAATCAAGTCAACTCGAGTTTAGTAGCTCGAATTATCAGCAGCAGCTCAAAAGAAGCCAAGAATCGAGCCACAAATCGATCATACATCTCGCGATCATCAATGAAACAAGCGGCGGCCAACCAAATTTGAAACTATTCTACGAATCCCTGAAAAACAATGGATATATTACGCTGCAATACGACTCGAGCCAGCCGATGCAAGCCGAAGTGTACCGTCGAGCATCGCATTTGTTCGACGAGGCCCACGAGATCCATGAACGAGGTAAGAATGTGTCCAAAATCTATACCGAATTTATAGCACATATTTTTGTATTGAATAGCACCGCTAGCTCTCCAGGAGAGGCGGCCATCTCGAACCAAGTGAAGTATTCGTGCGAAAAGCGTGGATTCCATTCTGGCGGCGGCGGCGGCGGCGGCGGGATGAGAAACACTGTGATACACATAGTTGTGCTGTATAATTACGAATTCAATCCCAAGTTTGAATGGATTCAGCCCGCTTTGCACCTGGACGAGTTGGACAAGCATAAACTGCTCGCTTACAATGTTCATTGGGTCGATTTTAGGATACCAATCGAGCATCATTATTTACATCGCAAACGGACCACTAGCAGCACCGTTCATTCCATCGGTGCAGGTCAGCAAAATGATCCCAACGGCGGCGGGATCCTCTCAGAGGCCAGCCGGCGGCTGACAGTGTTCGAACCCGAAGAGGACAGAACCTTGAGCTATGCGAACAATTCTTTCGTCTATTGCAAAAGTTTGCCATTCAATATAAGTGCTCTTATCGACAGCCAGAAGAAGTACAGCAGATATCTGATGATGCTTGACGGCTCGAGGCCGCTGCTTGCGTCGGAGTTCAAAGTTGAGCTCGAGGGTCAGCTCGACTTGGCGCTCCAATTCATGGCCACCTATTCCCAAGTGTATGGAAGCTTTAGTTTCTGGCTAACCGGCTCAAGTCTGCTGGCCTACCTGAAATTTTGTGATCTCACATCTAACTTCGCGGACCCGGACGAGCCGGATTCGTCTTCCTCCTCGTCGTCGTCGTCATCGTCAGCGACTGGCCAAGAAATGAAGCTTACCATCGAGCTGGGTGTCCTGTCGAGCGAATTCAACGAGACAGTTCTGAATGGCCTGGCGGACGCAACTAATATTGGCGTCAGAATGATGTCCGATTGGCGCAAGCCGAATCCAGTGATCCGATTTCGGCTCGCCGATTGCCCGAACGTGACCTTTCAGATCCATTTGTACGAGTTGCGGAAAGACTTCTATCAGCATTACTATGCAACTCAAACCTCCATGGTTTGGAATCACAAGCGAAACAGGAGGCGCACGATGACCAGCGTCGTGTCGAGGCCCGACGAGGGCCCATCGTCGTCGTGGAGCTATCATGTGTTTGCCTTGCACAACCTCGAACTGTGCTGGACTCAGATTGGCGCCATCTCAAAGCCGCTCAGGGTGCCTTGCAACATCTACGACCATCTGAGGCGAATCTACATCATTTGAGGCCGCCCGGCGCGTCAGATCATCGACCACCTCCACCAAATGACAAGCCCCTGCTCTAGATTAGAATGGCCAAAGTTGAGCACTCTATCGAGCGTCAGTTGCATGGAGTTCGCGAATGACGCAGATGATGCTGCTCAAACGATGACGTCAAAGTGTGGCCCCACGAACTCGGCCAGTAGATCATCGAACCAAAGCGGCGGAGTTGAATAGCGGCTGCTGCTGCCGAGAGAGGCAGCAACTGCAGCTTGCGATGTACGTTGACCCTGCAGTTTTGGGCATTGCATTGTCGGGATCTGGATCGGGAAAGGCCGAAGGAGGCTCGATCGACAACCAGCAGCAGCTGTCGGTCCAGATAGGGAGACTCACTCGTCGCAATCGGTTTCGCTTCTAAGGAAGCGACTACATCATGTGTTTCTGAGGGCTGCTGTCATTGCTCACTGAGCAGCAGGTGGTGCGATTGTCGAGGAACGTGCCGATCACGCGGCCGCCAACCTCGTGGTGTCTAAAAATATCTTTCCTGTTGTGCTGGCACTAAGCGGCGGCGCCGGCGGCGGCGGCGACTGCCTCTCGATCCACGGCAGGCCCACAATCACTGGACCACCATCACCGAGCGGAATCACCACTCGGACCAACCATTGCAACAAGCTAGCTTTCCTCGAGGCCCGGATCAGCTGGACAAGCGAGGACATTCGATTATAAATAACCAATTCAGACCATCTCTTAAATAGAAACCAAACAGCAGCAGCCGCGTCATCATGTTTAAGTGGTGGTCGTGTTCAAGTGTGGCGCTAATGATCGCGCCCCTGGTGGTGCTATCTGTTGCTTCAGCTTCGGATAAGGCCGCCTCATCTGGCGCTGCCGGCGAGGAGAATCATCCGTCGCTGCTGTCGCAATTGTGCCTGCTACAGAGGCCCACCGTTGGCCTGACGAAGGTTGCCCAAGTTAAGGCGCTCGTCGCCGAACTGAAACAGGCCGAGCCCGAGTTTGTGTGCAATGTGGAAACTGAACGGGCGATCATCGATCTGGGCGCCATCGTCGAGGAGGAAAGCATGTGCACCCTGGACACGGTGGACAGGATAAATCGATTCCACATGACCTACGTGTACAAGAAGAGCCCGTTGCGCGGCTTCGTGCCCGCAACGGTGCGCGACTTTTTCCTCGGATACGCGTTCACGGTCAGCAAGGTGTGCAAGGAATCGCTCATGGACGCCCTGGTCGGGGTGGGCCGGGCGCACATCACGGCCGACGACTTCGAGGTGGTCACGAACGGAATCGCAAACGCGGACACGATCGAGGATTTCGTCGGGCCCAAAATGAAACTGGTCGACCTGTTTCTGGTGGTGGATTTGAGCTACCCGGCGCATCGGGCGAGCGCCCAGCTCGAGGAGCGCCCGACCGAGGGCGAAACGGTGGCCCTGGCGCCGGGCCTGAAGGCGCTGGTGGATGATCTGCAGAGCAGATGCCGCAACCTGTTCAAGCCAATCTATGACCAGCTGATGGTGCCCATCATCAAGCTGGCCTACCTGGGCTTCAACTACGAGGACTCGGACGTTGGCGGCCGCATGGACAAGTTCAGACAGTCGCACGAGTACAGGCTCTGGTACAAGGCGGTCTTTGTGTGCCAGTCGATGTTGCGCGTGAAAACGGTTGTCCTGCCCGAGGATGAGGCGGCGGCGGCGGCGGCGGCTGCGCCCGATGCTGACGGCAATCCAACTGTGGCTCCCGTTACGGTTCTACTGGAGGGCGAGGAATCCTCGACCAGCGAGAGGGTCGCGGGCGGAGAGTCGGCCCAGCAGACGGATTCGACCGGCAAGCCGATCGACTTCAAGCGAAGGGTTCACATTGGCCCGGAGTACGAGATTATTAGGCGCGAGGACAGGTACTTGATGGACTCCATTGAGAGGTTCAACATCAGGCGCAAGGAGGTGGATCGAGTTCGCGCTCGCATGATCAAAAAGATACCCGAACTGTTGAGGATCTACCTGAAGACGGGCCACATCCGCTTCGGGCGACAGTCCCTAAGCGACGGCGAGCGCAGAGAGATGATCAAATCGCTGTCCAACTATGGGATTCGCTCGAGGAGCTTCTGGGCGCCCAGCTCGACCCGGAAGGCCCACCGAGTGCGCCGCGTGCTCCTCTACAGTCTCCGGCTGGGCATGGTCGGCATGATGGCCCTAGCCATCGCCAGTGCGATCATTTTCGCGCCCATCCATGCACTGCCCTACCTGAGCACGATCATCCTGCTGGCCGGAGTTGTGCGCTATGTGGAGAGAAAGAGGGTGCCCGCGGCCAGCATCGAATAGACTGAGCTCCAGTCTGAGCTACTCGATGAGGTCTGGCATCAGTATTCATTCCGGCGTCCAGCATCTAGTGTTGCACCATCCACGATCGAGAGGAATAAAAAACGGATCCAGCTAGTCATCACGGGTTCTCTTTATTGGACAGGATGCGTGTAAACAAAAATATATCAATTCTATCTGCAAAATGAAAACTCCGCCCCTCAGAGCGGCAGCTGATTAGCGCAGCCGCCGCCGCCGCAATCGGTCGATCATTATGGTCGCCTCCAGCCGCTCAGCAGCAATCTAGAACTCCCATAGGGTTGCGTCCTTGGGCTCGCACCGCGATAGAAAAATCGTGCCATTGGTGCCCAGTTGCATGTAGGCGTGATTATCACTTGCACGTATTGCTATCGAGTTATGGCTGCGCAATTCGATGATCCACGATTGGGCGCAGGCCTTGTTGGTCGCCTCGCACGAGACGCCCGACTCTTTATCATTCACCACCAGGTATCTATCATTGCAGATGGTCTTTAAGTAGCAGCATTCGAGCTGCGCCAGCTGGTCGCAATTCCGAACCAGACAGTTTGCAATCTCTTGGCCGGAGCTAGCTGACGACGGCGACGCTGCTGCTGCTGCTGCTGTTGAGTTCGAGCTGGCTGAGCTGGCGCTCGAGCAGGAGGTTATGACACTGGCTATATCGGATTCTTCTCGGTTGTTAAGATGCTGCTGCTGGCCGTTGAAAGCCGAGGCCAGTCTGGCCGTGCTGGACGAGGAGCCCATCCGGTGATGTTGCGAGGACAGCCTATTCACAGTCGCTGACGACGGGCTCGCCGACTTGTTAGCCAGTTTAACGTTCGAAAATGAGTTTATGATTGATGCGACGCTGGGCGCCGAGCCCGATTCCACACTGCCAGCGCTGTCGTCTTGTTTCGAAGATTCCAGCCCAACTTGTGCCGGTTGCTCAGAGTGGTTGTTGTTATCGTCGAGTACGTCACTGCAATCGACCTCTTTAGTTCCGTTGTCGTGAATTTGCGAGCTTGCAAGAATCTTGCTCTGATCGCTGATGATGGTGCCATTGTTTTGCTTCTCCAGCATAGTTTTGCCCAGTTTTGTGCTATTGAGCTTCACGTTGAATAAGTTGACCGTCGTTGCGCTTAATTCAACGCCTGGCTGATTGCTGTTGCTGTTGTTGTTGTTGGTCATGATTGAAGGCTTTGGACCCACTTGAGGCGGATTGCATTTGCTAGTCGGAATTGCTTTGTCGAATGACGACGACGAAGAGGCCGGCAATTCCGGGTACTCGATTGCAAACGAGTCCGGCGAGGTCTTATTTGCGTCCAATTGTTTGCTATTAACACCGGGCCTGATTCCAACAAATCCGCTGCCCTCAACAGGTCTCAGATTGAGGAGGCGCCTATTCTGGAAGCGCATGATGAATTGAACAGGCGGTTGGACGCCGTTGCTCAGGAAGAGCTGGCCACTCTTCCTGGCCGAGATCCATTTCGGCTCCAGCTGCTGCTGCTGCTGCGGATTGGCCTCGATGAATTGCAACGAAAAGCTTGCATCCGTTTCGCTCCAGATCAGCCTGAACTGGCCGCGCGTCAGGCCCTCATAGTCGCCCGGCTTGCAAACCGAAACCGTGCCCGTGTTATGCAAGACGGTCCAAAAGTTGCAATCCTGTGTCATGATGCTCCAATTCCTAGTCTGCTTGTGATATGTGAGCTGGAAGGTCTCGTATTTCGGGCTTGTGTCTGTCTGATTGGCGGACAAATCCACGCCCTGCTTGATGCTAACCCATCGATTGTTGAACGTAGTCTTGAGCGAGACTTGAATCGGCGCCGGCTCAAATGCAAACAATTCGTCCCGAGAGACGCCGATCGAACGCGACCTTAGAACTGAAGACCGTCCGGCTGCCGCCAAATAGTGACTGAACGAGTCTCTGAAGGCCAGAAAGCCACTATGATACTCGAGCGTAAACAGACACTCGGGCGGCGGGTAACTCGACTCGTCGTGAGCCGGCCCCGACCATCTGATGCACTTGCCCTCGTTCGTGAGCAGCTTGCAATCGCTTGTGAGCAGGGAATAGCGGCCACCCTCGTAGTACTTGAACTGGAATAAAGTCTCCGGGCCCCAGCTGATGGTGGAATCTAGCTGCACTTGACCGCCGCTATCGCCAGCCATGCCGTCTCCGTTAGATTCGGAGGCCCGACTGGCGAATGGTAGGTCGTCGCTTGCAACTCGGGCAAACCTCCTGCGGCCTAACGATTTTAGGGCAAAGAATGAGGCGCCCCGGGCCGGAATCAGGTGCAAATGCCACAGTTCGGCGCGCGATTTTGGCATCTTGGCATTGCAGCAGACCATTCCGTCGTCAGTTGTGCCCAAATAGTAGCCCCGCTCCACATTCTTGAATGCCCAGAAGATGTGCTCGTCCTTGCTCTTGCCCTGGGACATTGAGCAGATGGTAATCGTGAAGCGGGCATTCTCTGTCTTCTCATCCGAATCACAGGTAACATTACCGAACGAATCGACGGCCAAATATTTGTTCAGGTGCGACTTGATGGCCACGTTCTCGTGCTCTTCGCCGCAAACGTCCTGGTCCGATGCATTCGAGCTTCCATTTGATGAACTCTTGACCGAGCTTAGACTCGAACAAATCGGCGCCGGACTGAATGTCAGAATACATGGATCGCTGTTTATGTCTGCTTGATTAATGCATTGCTGCTGATTGGCTGTTGATGGTGCTGCTGCTGCTGCTGCTGACGTTACCAGTTGTTGGCCTGTCGATATTCCAATTCCAGCCGCTTGCGATGACACTGAGGCCGCGCTGCTGATCGATCCATCTGGGCCCAGATTCTCGGGGAATGGCTCTATCGTCCACTGTTGTCTTTTCTTCAAAACTTGACCGTTGCTATTGATCTTGAAACCGAACGTCTCCGCTGTCAGGTAGCGGTGCTTGCCGTTCACCAAACCGACGGTTGAGGTCCACATTTTGCAAAACTTGGACTATGATTGGGCTGCAGCTTGTGAGTGTGGTGATGAGATATGATTGGTGATGTCTTGGACCAAAGAAGAAAACTCTGTCGGTTGATTTGTGATTGCTGGAACCGAGATTTTGTGTACGATGTGTTGAGCGCGGGCCGAATTGCTGCAAATCAAATCTGCTTCGAATTTAAGGGGGAAGAGGGCGAACGTATTAGTGGTTGCAGATGGCGAGTTTGGCTCCGAGAGGCCGTCTTTGTTTGCTCATCGATTTGTATTAGCCGATTCCTGCCAGCTGTATTTGATCAAAACTCGGCTGCAGCAACAATGGGTCTTTCGCTGTGCACTGCAAATAATTAAGTAGTTTCAATGGCGCATGGCCTCTCTTTCTCCTCTTCATAAAAACACACCCGTGCCCATCAATCTACACAGTCCACATCTCCATCGCGGCGCCGGCGGCGGCTCAGGTTATAATTAAATTTATCTAACCACTATTTGGTGAGCCTCACTCGCAATGTTGCTCGAATCTACTTTCCCTCTCCACCGAAACGTGCACACTCGCTCCTCTCCCCCCAATGTCGTAATGGAAGGCACCAGGCCAACAGCAAACTCTCTCGCGCTGAAACCGGTCAACCGGCCGCCGCTGCTGGAGTTTAACTTGAAGTTCTAGAAGCGTGTTGTTCCGCTAAATTGCGCAATGGGTTCCTCGTAATGGTTCACATTCGATCACTTAGTGTCGCCGAATTGTTGGCTCTGCGGAGTCATAAATTTTAGTTGCTTCCGTCGTCGGCGCGGCCGGAACCGAATTGAATTGAATTGGACTGAATTGAATTGAACTCAACTGAACTGAACTAAATGTAACCAGAACTGGGATGGCGGCGCCGTTTGCCAGCACAACTACCGACGAGAAAGTAGAGACAAATCTAACTGGCTGTTGTGCGTTTTGAATCCTATCATCATACCAACAACTTTGTGGTTGCTGCTCTCTCTCTCTCTCTCT